>NC_082709.1:188636584-188704084 GCF_030144855.1 Hypanus sabinus
CTCACTCGCGATGAATACTACAACTGGTGGAGGGTTCAGAGTTTTCATGGACCTCTGCAGAGTCGAGACCCATTCCAGGAATTGAAGAAATGAATGTCCAGGCTCAACCACTGAACTTGATTCAAGTTTCTTCGCTCACTGTGCAGGCTGTTGTTATCAATTTTAATATTTCATTAACCCCGGGAGAACCAGCAAGCAGCCTCTGGCCCATGCAGGGAGTTGTGTTTTGATGTGGTACTGCATCAACCTCTCTGCTTCCCCCTAGACTGGCAATTTCTTTTACTGAATAGGTGAACTCTGCAAAATGCACACTGCGGCCGGTAGACAATTGGTTGGCATGGTAACAGCCCCGTGGGGAAGGCCTGTTCCCGAGGATGGTCACCTTGTTGTGACGGAGAGGTTAGTGAGTTCCTGAGATGTCTGCAACGGTCACCCATGGCGGTAAGGGCAAGGAGCCACCCGGCTGAGACCCGAGCTGCGGAGCTGGTGGAAGGTAATGGGACAGCACAACGGCAGTGAAGGTGCAGGAAGGCTGTAGCAGTGAAGGGTCCCCAGTCATCTTGCATTCCATGCCATTGGGACCTGACCCTGACCTGTCAGGGACCAATCTGTGCATCAGCCTCTCCAGGTTAAACAAAGACATGCACGGACGTTCTCCATTTAGGGAATAACCCCTCAGAATGGGATTCCAAACCAGGGGGCTGCAGACCCCTTGTCTAATGCTATTTGTCCAGGCCATAAAGAAGGCTAGGAACCCTGCCCTAGGGAACATTATGCTCAAATCCAGAGTTCACTTGGGGTGGGGTGGGAAGCAGAGTGAGGAAGCTCACCAAGGCTGTGTCCTCATGGGGAGACGAGAACTGCAGGGTGCTAGTTTTGCCTCAGAGTGGAGAGATTTAAACGGGACTGATGAGAGATGGGTAACTTCGACACAAAGGAGGTGGTGGCTGTGTGGAAGGGCTGCTAGGGGAGGTATAGAGGTGGACACAGTGACGTTCAACATGTTGCCTGGAGAGGATACTGCAGGGACTAAGCCATTTCGGTCCATTGTTCCCAGGGCTGGAAGGAGGTGACATTGCCTCAGTGTTCAGGGCTGGTGATGAATAACTGCTTCTCCCAGGGAGTGGTGAGCCTCTGGAATTCTCTGCACAGGTAAGCAGTGGCAGCTACCTCATTAACTCTATCAAAGGCACAGTTAGACAGATTTCAGGTAAAACACACAACACGCTGGAGGAACTCAGCAAGTCAGGCAGCATCTATTGAGGTGACGTTTTGGGCTGAGACATAAGACTGGAAATAAGGGTTCTGGGGAAAAGGCGGTAGTTAGTGCTGAATCAAAGGTCAGATCAGCCGTGATCTTATTGAATGGTGGAGCAGGCTCGATGGGCTGAATGGCCAACCCCTGCTCTGGTTTTTGTGTTCTGGGTCCATGGGAGAGCAATTCAGCAAGGTGCCACTCTCCCACGATGTTGCGTCACCCTCCATTTTCTGTCAACGGCATGCCTATCTAAGAGTCTCTTAAATGTCCCTAATGTATCTCCCTCTACCAGCACCCCTGGCTGAGATTCTGTACACCAGCCCTCTCTGAGTATAAAAACTGTCTCTGACATCCCTCTATACTTTCCTCTAATCACATTCCACTTGATCTATGCCTCTGATCATCTTGTACACCTCTCATCCTCCTTTGTTCCATGTAAAAAAGCCCGAGCTCGCTCAGCCTGTCCCCTTAAGAAATGCTCTCCCATCCAGGCAGCCCCCGGTAAATGTCCACTAATTCCAACAATGTGGTAAATCATTTTCAATCCTTGTTAAAAGACTTGCTGAACTGAAAGGAGATGTGTGGGGCAGGTTTTATTACACACAGAGGGTCGGGGGTCCCTGACTGGGCTGACTGTGGTGGAGGGGGCAGATATAGCAGTGGTGCTTAAAGGCATTTCACCAGGCACCTGACCGACAGGGAGTGGAGAGATAGGGAGATGGGGCTCATCATGACTTGAACAGGCATAATGGGCCAAAGGGCCTGTACTGTACTTTTCTATGGCTGTGTTTGCTGTTCTCCATTCTACTCTTAACTTGCACCTAGACCAGGGGTCGGCAACGTTTACCACTGAAAGAGCCAATATGGACCAATTTCCCACAGAAAAGAAAACAATGGGAGCCACAAATCCCGTTTGACATTTAAAATGAAATAACACTGCATAACAACCGCTCATTCTAGCACATGCCCTCTAATCCAGACAGCATGCTGGTAAACCTCTTCTGCACCCTCTCCAAAGCCCCTCCATCCTTCCTGTACTGGGGTGATCAGAACTGTAGGCAATAATCCAGATGTGGCTCACTAGCATTTTATAAACCTGCAACGTAACTTGCTGACGTTTGAACTCAGTGCCTCGACTAATAAAGGCAAACATGTCATATGCTTCTGTTAATGTTTAACTTAAGGACAGAAAAAACACATGAGAAAACTTCTACAGATGAACTTTTGAAACAGTCCTATGGTCTGGTATGGCAATTCCTACGTGCAGGAATGTAAGAACATAGAAGCAAACAGCACAGGAACAGGCCCTTCAGCCCACAATGTTGTACAGAACCAGCTAAAAGCAAATCAAAAACACCCAAACACTCATCCTTCTTACCTACACCACACCCATATCCCTCCACCTTCCTCACATCCATGTGCCTGTCCAAACGCCTCCTAAGAGCCTCCAATGTATTTGCTTCTACCACCATTCCAGGCGGCGCATTCTAGGCATCCATGACTGGGAGTGAAAAACTTGCCCCTCACATCCCCCTTGAACCCAGCCCCTCTTCACCTTCAATGCATGCCCTCTGGTACTAGAAGAAGCAGAGAATACCTCACAGACACATCCCTCCCCACTATTGGTTGTATCTCCAGGGCAACATCCGTCATCCCTACCATTCAGGCCATGCCATCTTCGCACAGCTACCACTGGGCAGCCTGCAGTCCCACACCAGGAACAGCTACTTCCCCTCCTGAGCACACCAGTAAACCACTTTCATCGCTTTACACTAAAATGGATATCTTGCTAAGACTGATGGTGTTCTTTCTGGTAAAAATGTAAAATTCATGTTTAAGTTATGTCTTTCTTGTGAATGCTGGTTATCTGATGCTATGTGTTCCAATGAGCTTTCTTTGGAACCATACACACGTGAATATGTGGAAGTGACAACAATCGCAGCTGTGATATTTGGTTCCAATCACCTTTCCTTAGTGATGAGTCCTTTCCACTCAGAGCTTTAGTCAAGGTTAAATGTTCAGCCGTCCTTTCCTTCCTCTTGCTGAACAAGTGAGTTACCTTGCTGTTTTCATATCCACTGTGAGTCTGTCTGAGAGTAGTGAGCACCCATTCCAAGAGGGAATACACTGACTTGTGCCTCAGTGAGATTACCCCACACGAGACAAACAGAAGTTGGAGGAGGAGCAGTGACCCTCTCTGGAACTTACCTTCGATCTCGGTGTCGCCCTTGAACCATCTGATGTGAGCAGCCGGTTTACTGCCTATTGTGGTACAGGTCAGCTCCACCACGTCACCCTCGTTCACTGGGCCTTTGAAGCTGCTGATTACTGGAGTTTGAGGAACACCTGTAAGGGAATTAGAGTGCTTTTAAACTTTTCATCCACCACCAGCATGGAAACACTGAATCACAGAACACACCAGATAAGAGATGCATAACTTTATTTGTTATCGATACCACAAGACCATAGACACAGTAGCAGAATTAAGCCATTCAGCCCATCAGCTCTGCTCCACTATTCCATCATTTCCCTCTCAACCCCTTTCTCCTGCCTTCTCCTCGTGACCTTTGACACCCTGGCTAATCAAGAACCGATCAACCGCCGTTTTAAAAATGCTCAACGACTTGGCCTCTACTGCCCTCCATGACAATAAATTCAACAGATTCACCACCCTCTGGCTAAAGAAATTCTCCTCAACTTTGTTCTAAATGGACGTCCCTCAATACTGAGGCTGTGTCCTCTGTTCCTAGACTCCCCACAGTAGGCAACATCCTCTCAATCTGTGCCCTCTGGTCCGAGACTCCCCCACTATAGGAAGCATCCTCTCCACATCCACTCTATCTATGTCCTCAGGACCTAGACTCCCCCACTATAGGAAACATCCTCTTCACATCCACTCTATCTGTGTCCTGTGGTCCTAGACTCCCCACTGTAGGAAACATCCTCTCCACATCCACTCTATCTGTGTCCTCAGGTCCTAGACTCCCCCACTATAGGAAACATCCTCTCCACATCCACTCTATCTGTGCCCTCTGGTCCTAGACTACCCACTATAGGAAACATCGTCTCCACACCCACTCTATCTGTGTCCTCTGGTCCTAGACTCCCCCACTATAGGAAACACCCTCTCCACATCTACTCTATCTGTGTCCGCTGGTCCTAGACTCCCCCACTATAGGAAACATCCTCTCCACATCCACTCTATCTGTGCCCTCTGGTCCTAGACTCCCCCACTATAGGAAACATCCTCTCCACACCCATACTATCCATGCCCTCTGGTCCTAGACTCCCCACTATAGGAAACATCCTCTCCACACTCACTCTATCTGTGTCCTCTGGTCTTAGACTCCCCCACTATAGGAAACATCCTCTTCACATCCACTCTATCTGTGTCCTGTGGTCCTAGACTCCCCACTGTAGGAAACATCCTCTCCACATCCACTCTATCTGTGTCCTCTGGTCCTAAACTCCCCACTATAGGAAACATCCTCTCCACATCCACTCTATCTGTGTCCTCTGATCCAAGACTCCCCACGACAAGAAACATCCTCTCCACATCCACTCTATCTGTGTCCTCTGGTCCTAGACTCCCCCAATATTGGAAACATCCTCTCCACATCCACTCTATCTGTGCCCTGTCGTCCTAGACTCCCCACTATAGGAAACATCCTCTCCACATCCACTCTATCTGTGTCCCCTGGTCCTAGACTCCCCCACTATAGAAAACATCCTCTCCACATCCACTCTATCTGTGTCCTCTGATCCAAGACTCCCCACGACAAGAAACATCCTCTCCACATCCACTCTATCTGTGTCCCCTGGTCCTAGACTCCCCCACTATAGAAAACATCCTCTCCACATCCACTCTATCTGTGTCCTCTGGTCTTAGACTCCCCCACTATAGGAAACATCCTCTCCACATCCACTCTATCTGTGCCCTCTGGTCCTAGACTCCCCCACTATAGAGAACATCCTCTCCACATCCACTCTATCTGTGTCCTCTGGTCTTAGACTCCCCACTATAGGAAACATCCTCTCCACATCCACTCTATCTGTGTCCTCTGGTCCTAGACTCCCCCACTATAGGAAACATCCTCTCCACACCCACTCTATCTGTGTCCTCTGGTCTTAGACTCCCCCACTATAGGAAACATCCTCTCCACATTCATTCTATGGAGGCTTTTCAATATTTGGTGGGTTTCAATGAGATCCCCTCCTCATTCTTGTAAACTCCAACAAGTACAGACCCAGAGCCATCAAACACTCCCCATATATTAACCCTTTCACTCCCAAAATCATTCTCATGACCCTCCTCTGGACCCTCTCCAATGCCAGCACACGTTTCCTTTGATAACGGGCCCAAAGTTCCAAGCGTGGTCTGACCAATACCTTATTCAGCCCGAGCATCACATCCCTGCTCTTGTACTCTAGTCCTCTCCAAATGAATGTTCACATTGCATTTGCCTTCCTCACCACCAGCTCAACCTGCGAGTGATTGAAACATCAAAACGTACAGTTGTTTGCATCAACGACTAACACAGTGCGCAGACGAGTTGGAGCAGTGTCCAGGTGTCGCCATGCTTTTGTGCCAACATTGCGAGCCCACAGCTCCGGGTAACAGCAAGCTTTCCAGGATCAGGTTTAATATCAATAGCACATGTTATGTAAGGTGTTGTTTTTGTGGGGACATTACAGTGCAACACTAAGTGATGGCGAAGGGTCTCGGCCCAGAATGTCGACTGTATTTTTTTTCCATAGATGCTGTCTGGCCTGCAGTTCCACCAGCATTTTGTGTGTGTTGCTTGGATTTTCAGCATCTGCAGATTTCCTCTAGTTTTTGTTGACAGAGGTAGTGTTCATGGGTTAATTGTCCATTCAGAAATCTGATGGCAGAGGGGAAGCATTGAGTCTGTGTCTTCAGGCTCCTGTACCTCCCCTTTGATGGTACCAATAAGCAGAGTGTGTGTCCTGGTTGATGGGGGTCCTTAATGATGGATGTCTCCTTTCTGAGGCATCGCCTTTTGAAGGTATCCTCAGTGCAGGCGAGGCTGGTGCCCATGATGGAGCTGGCTGAATTTCTAACTTTCTGCAGATTTTAACATCCTGTGCAGTGCCCCCTCCGTACCAGACAGTGATGCAACCAGTTAGAATGCTCTCCACGGTACACCTGTAAAAATTAGCCAGTGTCTTCGGTGACATACAAAACCTCCTCAAACTCCTGATGAAATGCCTTCTTTGTTGGGCCCAGGATAGATCTTCAGAGATGTTGACACCCAGAAACTTTTCCCCGTTGATCCCTCGATGAGGCCTGGTGCGTGTTCCTTCATCCTAGCCTTCCTGAAGTCCACAATTAATTCTTTGGTTCAAAGTAAATTTATTATCAAAGTACATATATGTATCATATACAACCCAGAGATTAATTTTCTTGTGGGCAAATCCATAGAATAATAACTGTACAGAATCAATGAAAGGCTGAATTAACTTGGGCATTGAACCAGTGTGTAAAAGATAACCAACACAACATGAAAAATAATAAATAAACAAACAAACAAATAAATAAATAAATAGCTAAATAAATAAATAAATAAATAGATAGATAGATAAATAAATAGATAAATAAATACATGGAGAATGTGAGATGATGAGTCTATGAAAGTGAATCCATTGGTTGTGAGAACAGTTCAGTAACACTGAATGCAAGATTGTTGCTGTGACTCCACTCTAGAGCTATCTTGCTCCTGTTTGCCCCCGGTCAGCAGCTGAACATTATATTTTGTCTATCTTGCTTATTTTGTGTAAGATAAATCAGATAGACCATTAGAAGTGTGCCTGAGCAAACCTCTCCAGAACCGTCGTGCCCGCAGGGCTTGCCAGGAGCTGATAAAGAAAGAGCTTGATGCTGTTGTGTGAGTGGGGGAATGATCAGACTCTCCTGTGACAGGTGCTGTCCTCCACCATGACAGCCGAAGGAGGATCTCTGAGTTATCCCTAACCCGGGCACATCAGTGTAAATGCCTGTCAGACTGACAACTGACAGCTCCAGTAGCTAATCTTTGTTCTGCCACAGAATAAGGAGAAACCGTCTTCTGTTCTGTCCTTTCTTGAATCATGGAGTACTTCTCATTCACATGTGACAGTCCCCCCCCGCTCTTTGTTCAGCACATTCAATAGAAAGTGCAGAGACCTTGACAGAAATTCCCCAGTCAGACTGTAATTGTACACAATCACATAACAGTCTGAAGATGCTGGATACCTTGAGTAAAATACTGGAGAAAACTTAGCAGGTCTGGCAGCATCCATGGAGGGAGGGGAATAAATAGTTGCCATTTCGGGCTAAGCCCCTTTATCAGGACAGGATATTTCCTGCCTTCTAGGACCACAGGGCAGAGCCTCAGAATAGAGGGACATCTATTTAGAACAGAGATTAGGAGGTATTTCTTTAGCCAAAAGGTGGTGAGTATGTGGAATTCATTGTCACAGACAGCTGTGGAGGCCCAGTCATTGAGTATATTTAAGGTAGAGGTTGATAGGTTCTTTATTGGTAAGAGGGTTAAGGATGGAAGAGCGGGATTGAAAGAAACATCAAGCATGACTCACTGGGCTGATTGGTCTAATTCTGCTCCTCTGTCTTATAGTGCTATGGCATAATGGAGATGGTTTGGTGAAGCAGCATCGGAGTGTGTGAAAGGGCAGGATCTACGCCCATTGCACTTGGTGCTGGTTTGATGTTGAGATTGGGAAAAGATCCAATGGCAGAATTGCTTTGAAGGGCTAGGATAGGGCTGATGGTGTGAAAGGCATCCTGCTTGTGAGCTCAGCAGCTTGATTTCCAGCCGATCAGTGATGTGACATGACTGGCAATCAAGGCCTAGACCCTGAGATGTCTCCAGTCAGAATGAGAGGAGGAATGAATGGATTTTTGCAGAGTACACCCACTGGAGTCTGGGCCAGCAGAGATCATGGGGGCTAAGTGGACAGGTCCAGGGTTCGATGACAGCTCCGAGTTCCTTTTGTCCTGATCTACTGGACAAAAGCAATATCCTTGGTTCTCTCATTGCCCAGAGCTCTTCCCATCTTCCTTGTGAATATATTCAGTGTCCGAGTCTTCACACTCCGCCTGTGCTGAGAACGTGTCATAGAATCATAGAACATTGAAACAGACTACTTCGGCCATGATGATGAAGATTCTCATTGAATTTGTCCATGTTTGGCCTGTAACCCTGGAAATCTTTCCTATCCACGTACCTGTCCAAATGTCTTTTAAATGTTGTTAATGTACCTGATTCAACCACTTCCTCTGGCAAATTGTCCTACAAATTAAACACTCTTTGGGTGAAAAAATCACCCCTCAGGCCCCTTTTAAATCCCCCCCCATCTTAAAGCTATGCCCTCTATTTTTTGATTCACTTGCTCTGGAGGAAGAGACAAAGTTAATTCACCCTATTGTGACCCCTCGTGATTTTGTACACTTCTGTCTCCTACTCTCCAAGGAATAAAGTCCTTGCCCGTCCAACCTCTCATTATAACTCAGGTTCTCGAGTTCCAACAATGTCCTTGTAAATCTCCTCTTCACTCTCTCCAGCTCCTCACAATTTTATCAACCTCTCTAAGATCCCCCCTCATTCTCACACCACTCACAACCCTCTCTACATCGGCGACACAGCACTGCAAGCAGTGTGCAGTTTCAAACTCCGAGGAGGCATATCTCACACAACCTCTCATGGCCCAGAACACAGTGCACACAGACAGGAAAACTCACCAACACCTCTACTTTCTGAGGAGAGCTGGACTTTGCACATCTATACTCACATCATTCTACCGATGCGCAGTAGAGAGCACCCTAACAAGCTGAATCACTGCCATTTGATCCATCAAGTCTGCTCTGCTATCTTATCATGGCTGATCCATTTTTTCTCTCAGCCTTAATCTCCTGCCTCCCATCCCCCTCCACCCCAACATATCCCTTCATGCCCTGACTAATCAAAAACCTATCACCCTCTGCCTTAAATATACATAAAGGCTTGACCTCCACAGCTTCCTGTGGCAAAGAATTCCACAGATTCACCACTCTCTGGCTAAAGAAATTCCTCCTCATCTCCATTCTAAAAGGACACCACCCCCCCCCCCCCATTCTGAGGCTGTCCTCTGGTCTTAGACTGTCCCATCATAGGAAACATCCTCTCCACATCCACTCCATCCAGGCCTTTCACAATTCGATAGGATTCAATTAGGTCACTCCTCATTCTTGTAAATTCCAGTGAATGCAGGCCCAGAACATCAAGCACTCTTCATAACGCTGTTCAATCTTGGAATCATTTTCATGAATCTCCTTTGAACCATCTCCAGTTTCAGCACATCCTTTCTAAGATCAGGGGCCCAAACCAGCTCACAATACTCCAAGTGATACCTCACCAGTGCTTTAGAAAGTCTTCATAAAGTACTACAGATACAGAAAGGTGCCAGAAAAGGGCCAGTAACATCAGAAAGAATCTCACCCACTCTACTCAGGGACTGTTTGTCACACTCCCACCAGTGAGGAGACAACGTAGCATCCACACCAGGACCTCCAGACTCAAAAACAGTAACTTTGCACAAGCAATAAGGCTGATCAACACTTCCACCTACTATCCACCATCCACAGCCCCAACTACCAATACATGTACATCACCTAGTGTCACTTTATGTACATAAAATCAGTGTGTGTATATAACAGATTGCTGTACATTCTGTTTTATAGGATCATTTTTATATTCATATTTATATTTATTGTGGGTTTTTTTTGGGTTTTTAGAAATCATGTTCTTTAACTTATTGTGTTTTTTCTGCTGTACCGGATCCGGAGTAACAATTATTTTGTTCTCCTTCACACTCGTCTGCTGAAGATTGACAGTCTTGAATCTTGAATCGCATTCTCCTACGGTCTGGAGAATAAATTCCTAACCTATTCATCCTTTCCCTATAGCTCAGGTCCACAAGCCTCAACAATATCCTTGTAAATTTCTCTGTTCACTTTCAAGTTTATTGGTATTGTTTTTAGGGACCCGTGTGCTTGCAAAGATTCAAACACCTCTGGGTTGAAGAAATTTCGCTTCATCTGTTCAGAAAGGCTGAACCCCTTATCTAGGGGCATTCAGAATCAGAATCACATTTATTTTCACTGTCCTATATAACATGAAAGTTATTATTTTGTACAGTGCGAAGACAATTTTCTTTCGAGATACAGCACGACCTCAGGCCCTTCTGGCCCAATGAGCCCACACTGACCAGTTATACCATGTAACCAGCTAACTTATTAACCTGTACGCCTTTGGACTGTGGGAGGAAACCAGAGCACCCAGAGGAAACCCACGTAGTCAGAGGGAGAGTGTGCAAACTCCTCATGGGCAGTGGTGGGGATTACTGGTGATATTATTGCAGTACACTAATCGCTGCTCTACCATGCCGCAACATAACAAATGACAAAGTAAATAAGTAGTTCAAGATAAAGGAATAACAATGGATTCAGAAATCTGATGGTGATCCCCTCAGGTTCTAGCGAGTACGACCACTGTCTGTACTCTCTTAACTTTACACGGGATTTAGACAGGCGAGGGACAGAGGGATATCAACGGCGTGGAGCCAAATGGGACTAATTTAATCTGGCATAATGGTCAGTACTGACATGATGGGCCAAAAGGCATTTTCCTGTTCTGTGTTCTGTGCTCTATATTTTCCATAAGTCAGAAACATCCATGTCCTATTGCAAACATATAATATCTCACAATGTACGCTTGCATAATTACTTAATGTTGTTGAATAACCACACACACACACAATCCATGATAAAACTTCTTTTAGTTTTTTATTATTTAGAGATACTGCACAATGAGCCAAACCACCCAGTAACTCGCTGATATCCCCCCTAGCCTAATCATATGACCTAATTTGGAGTATTATGTGCAGTTTTGGTCACCTACCTATGGGAAAGATGTAAATAAAGTTGAAAGAGTACAGCAAAAATTTAGAAGGAGGTTGCCAGGACTTGTGACCCAAGTTATAAGGAAAGATTGAATGGGTTAAGACTTTGTTCTTTGGAACTTGGAAGACTGAGGGGAGATTTGATAGAGGTATGCAAAATTATGAGGGTAAGTGCAAGCAGGCTTTTCCATTGAGGTTGGGTGAGACTATGACCAGAAGTCATGGGTTAAGGGTGAAAGGTGAAATATTGGAGAGAACATGAGTGGAAACTTCATCACTCAGAGGGGCTGTGAGTGTGGAACGAGCTGCCCGTGCAAGTGAGCTCAACTTCACTATTTAAGAGAAGTTTGGATAGGTACATGGATGGAGAGGCATGGAGGGATATGGTACCGGCACAGGTCGATGGGAGTAGGCTGTTTAAATGGTTTGGCATAGGCTAGATGGGCCGAACGACCTGCTTCTGAGCTGTATTTTTCTGTGACTCTATGACAATTTACAATAACCAATTCACCTACTCCTCCAAGAGGACCACAATCTTGCCATGGGGTTGGGAGGCATGCACACCTCAGTGACCCGGAGAGCTCTGCTGGGTGGTGTCAGGGCTTTTGGTAGGGTCACCCATGCCAAAAGATCAAAGGGTAGAGGCCAGGCTAAGCGTGGAGCACCAGGTTCAGGGGGTTCAGTGGATAAACAACCCTGATTGCTAAAACAAAACTGTTACAGAACAGCAATGAAGAATCCTTCAATGTCTGAGAATGATGGAATTCCTGAGTCTCCACCAGGAATGACTGTCAGTAGTAAAAACTGAGAGGAAACTACTGACATGGAGGACCTTCATTGCTGCCCCAAATGCCAGTGGTGTAACAGTATGTAAGTGTTAGGGTCCGGTCCGGAGACCGCCTTCAAGGTCTTGCTCCAGTTCGTGGACTCCGGGCCTTGCAGCCAGTCCTCCTGTCTCCCGGAGCCATTGGATCATCTTGGCTTATGGAGGTACACCTGTCCCCTATTAGGGGGCAAGTGTTTATAAAGGGGCTTGGGGACTGAGCCTAGTTTTTTTTTGGGGGGGGGGGTTCTGATCTGAAGCTGGTTTAATGGGCTCGGTACCTGGTTTGTCTGTTCTGAATCTGGTTCTGCCCTGGTTGCTGGCCTGCTCTGTATCCTGTTCTGCCTGGGTTCTGACCTGCTCTGTATTGGTTCTGTCCAGGTTTGTCTTGTTTTCCTGCTTCTCTCGTGTGTGCTGGTCCTGCTGTTCTGCTGTATTCGCCTTGCCTGTGCTGTGGTGCTGTCTGTTTGCTTCTCCCTATTTACTGGTGTATCCTGGTTGTCCTGCTGCTCACCCTGGACCCAGCTCCCTTCTGTTCCCTTGCCTCTGTTGGGCAAGCCAGGCTGTTGCTGTTACCCCTTGGGTGGTTCTGTCCCTTGCCTCTGTGGGGGAAGCCAGGCTGTCTGCTGTTGCCTGGTGGGGGCATTTGGTCCCCTTCCTACCCCTCACCTCAGGTGGGTTGTGCCCTGCACCTGCCCAGGCCTCTGTGTCTCTGTCCAGGATATGGCCTGCCCTGAGGACTCCTACCCTTTCCTCCCCTTGTTTCCCATGGGTTGTGCCCTGCACCTGCCCAGGCCTCCATGTTTCTACCTGGGAGGTGGCCCTGCCTGGGATCCATGTGGTCTGCCCCAGGACCCTTTCATAGAAACATAGAAAATAGGTGCAGGAGTAGGCCCTTCGGCCCTTCGAGCCTGCACCGCCATTCAGTATGATCGTGGCTGATCATCCAACTCAGAACCCTGTACCTGCTTTCTCTCCATACCCCCGATCCCTTTAACCACAAGGGCCAAATCTAACTTCCTCTTAAATGTAGCCAATGAACCGGCCTCAACTGTTTCCTGTGGCAGAGAATTCCACAGATTCACCACTCTCTGTGTGAGGAAGTTTTTCCTCATTTCAGTCCTAAAAGGCTTCCCCTTTATCCTTAAACTGTGACCCCTCATTCTGGACTTCCCCAACATTGGAAACTTCCATCATCTAGCCTGTCCAATCTCTTTAGAATTTTATACATTTCAATAAGATCCCCCCTCAATCTTCTAAATTCCAGTGAGTATAAGCTTAGTTGATCCAGTCTTTCTTCATATAAAAGTCCTGCCATCCCAGGAATCAATCTGGTGAACCTTCTCTGTACTCCCTCTATGGCAAGAATATCTTTCCTCAGATTAGGGGACCAAAACTGCACACAATACTCTAGGTGTGATCTCACCAAGGCCTTGTACAACTGCAGTAGAACCTCCCTGCTCCTGTACTCAAATCCTCTTGCTATGAATGCCAACATACCATTTGCTTTTTTCACTGCCTGCTGACCTGCATGCTCACCTTCAATGACTGGTGTACAATGACACCCAGGTCTTGTTGCACCTCCCCTTTTCCTAATTGACCACCATTCAGATAATAATCTGTTTTCCTGTTCTTGCAACCTAAGTGGATAACCTCACATTTATCTACATTAAATTGCATCTGCCATGAATTTGCCCACTCACCTAACCTATCCAAGACACCCTGCATCCTCTTAGCATCCTCCTCACAACTAAAACTGCCGCCCAGCTTCATGTCATCTGCAAACTTGGAGATGCTGCATTTAATTCCCTTGTCTAAATTATTAATATATATTGTAAACACTGGGGTCCCAGCACTGAGCCTTGCGGTACCCCACTAGTCACTGCCTGCCATTCTGTAAAGGTCCCATTTACTCCCACTCTTTGCTTCCTGTCTGCCAACCAATTCTCTATCCACATCAATACCATATCCCCAATACCATATGCTTTAAGTTTGCACACTAATCTCCTGTGTGGGACCTTATCAAAAGCCTTTTGAAAATCTAAATATACCACATCCACTGGCTCTCCCCTATCCACTCTACTAGTTACATCTTCAAAAAATTCTATAAGATTCATCAGACATGATTTTACTTTCACAAATCCATGCTGACTTTGTCCAATGATTTCACCTCTGTCCAAATGTGCTGTTATCACATCTTTGATAACCGACTCTAGCATTTTTCCCACCACTGATGTCAGACTCACCGGTCTATAATTCCCCAGTTTTTCTCTCCATCCTTTTTTAAAAAGTGGGGTTACATTAGCCCCCCTCCAATCCTCAGAAACTAATCCAGAATCTAAGGAGTTTTGAAAAATTATCACTAATGCATCCAATATTTCTTGGGCTAATTCCTTAAGCACTCTGGTATGCTGACCATCTGGCCTTGGGGATTTATCTGCCTTTAATCCCTTCAATTTACCTAACACCACTTCCCTACTAACATGTATTTTCCTCAGTTCCTCCATCTTACTAGACCCTCGGTCCCTTACTATTTCCGGAAGATTATTTATGTCCTCCTTAGTGAAGACAGATCTAAAGTAGTTATTCAGCAGGCTAGCAGCATCTATAGGGAGAAGTGCTGTCGACATTTTGGGCTGAAACGTCGACGGCGCTTCTCCCTATAGATGCTGCCTGGCCTGCTGTGTTTTACCAGCATTTTGTGTGTGTTGTTGTTTGAATTTCCAGCATCTGCAGATTTCCTTGTGTTTGCAAAGTAGTTTTTCAATTGGTCTGCCATGTCTTTGTTCCCTATGATCAATTCACCTGTTTCTGACTGTAAGGGACCTACATTTGTCTTGACCAATCTTTTTCTTTTCACATATCTATAAAAGATTTTAGTCAGTTTTTATGTTCCCTGCCAGCTTTCTCTCATAATCTTTTTTCCCTTTCCTAATTAAGCCCTTTGTCCTCCTCTGCTGGTCTCTGAATTTCTCCCAGTCCTCAGGTGTGCCACTTTTTTTTGCTAATTTATCTGTTTCTTCTTTGGACTTGATACTATCCCTAATTTCCCTTGTCAGCCACGGGTGCACTACCTTCCCTGGTTTATTCTTTTGCCAAACTGGGATGAATAATTGTTGTAGTTCATCCATGCGATCTTTAAATGCTTGCCATTGCATATCCACCGTCAACCCTTTAAGTATCATTTGCCAGTCTATCTTAGCTAATTCACGTCTCATTCCTTCAAAGTTACTCTTTTTTAAGTTCAGAACCTTTGTTTCTGAGTTAACTATGACACTCTCCATCTTAATGAAGAATTCCACCATATTATGGTCTCTTTTACCCAAGGGGCCTCGCATGACAAGATTGCTAACTAACCCTTCCTCATTGCTCAATATCCAATCTAGAATAGTCTGCTCTCTAGTTGGTTCCTCGACATGTTGGTTCAGAAAACCATCCCGCATACATTCCAAGAAATCCTCTTCCTCAGCACTTTTACCAATTTGGTTCATCTATGTGTAGATTGTAGTCACCCATTATAACTACTGTTCCTTTATTGCACGCATTTCTAATTTCCTGTTTAGTGCCATCCCCAACCTCACTATCACTGCTAGGTGGCCTGTACACAACTCCCACCAGTGTTTTCTGTCCCTTAGTGTTATGCAGCTCTACCCATATCGATTCCACATCCTCCAGGCTAATGTCCTTCCTTTCTATTCCGTTAATCTCCTCTCTAACCAGTAATGCTACCCCACCTCCTTTTCTTTCCTGCCTATCCCTCCTGAATATTGAATATCTCTGGATGTTGAGCTCCCATCCTTGGTCACCCTGGAGCCATGTCTCTGTGATCCCAACTATATCATATTCATTAATAACTATCTGCACATTCAATTCATCCACCTTGTTACGAATGCTCCTCGCATTGACACACAAAGCCTTCAGGTTTGTTTTTACAACACTCTTAGCCCTTATACAAATGTTGAAAAGTGGCCCTTTTTGCTTTTTGCCCTGGGTTTGCCTGCCTGCCACGTTTACTTTTCACCTTACTACTTTTTGCTTCTACCCTCATTTTACACCCCTCTGTCTCTCTGCACTTGTTCCCATCCCCCTGCCACATTAGTTTAAATCCTCCTGAACAGCAGTAGCAAACGGTCCCCCTGAGACATTGGTTCCAGTCCAGCCCAGGTGCAGACCGTCCTGTTTATACCAGTCCCACCTGCCCCAGAACTGGTTCCAATGGCCCAGAAATTTGAACCCCCCCCCCGCACTATTTTTCAAGCCATGCATTCATCTGAAATATCCTTCTATTTCTACTCTGACTAGCACATGGCACTGGTAGTAATCCAGAGATTATTACCTTTGTGGTCCTACTTTTTAGTTTATCTCCTAATTCCCTAAATTCACCTTGTAGGTCACTGAACGTGCTATCCACAACTTTCTCAGCATCGCGGATGCTCCAGTATGAATCCAATCGCAGCTCCAGACGTTCAATGCGGTCTGCCAGAAGCTGCAGCTGGACACACTTCCTGCACACACAGTCATCAGGGACACTGGAAGTATCCCTGATTTCCCACATGCTGCAGGATGAACAAACCATGGGGCCGATCTCAGCTGTCATGACCTACCCAATACTTGCCTTAACTTTTGAAACTTTCTTTGAAAGGAACTTACCCGGCCTTACCTCACTTGGAGTGAAGCTCGTCCTCCGCCTCTTCTCGTCAAAACCTCTCGAGACAAAGCCTTTCTACTCTGTCCCCCTCTACTCCGTCGCCCGCTCCGTCTACTGTTCTCTTTAAATACTCTTTCCACCCCTTGCTCCCTATGGGTTGTGCCTGCACCTGCCCAGGTGTTCTGTGTCTTGCCGGGGCCTCTGTGTTCCTGCCTGGGAGGTGGCCCTGACCAGGAGTTATGTGCCTGCCCCAGGGGGCTCTCCTGTCCTGCCTGAACTCTGGGATCTTGCCCTGCCTGCTTGACCTCTGGGATCCAGCCCTGCTTGCATTACCCCTTGCATGCCAAGGCATCCCCATCCTGTCCTACTCCTAGTACTTCACTGCCTGCGTCCTGCATTTGGGTCCAATCCTGTCCCCGTTCCTGACAGTAAGGGATTAACCTACTAATCGGTACATCTTTTTAATGGAATGTATGGGAGAATTTATACAAAATTGGGCTGCCTCCAAGTCAGGTCATTTGTAACCTGGGTAGCCTGCCCCTGGTCTCACCTATTACCTGTCAACTTGTATCCCTTCCTCTCTCCTCCCACCTTTTTATGTTGGCTTCTGCCCCCTTCTTTTCCAGTCCTGATGAAGGTATTTCCTCTGCAAAGATGCTGCCTGACCTGCTGAGTTCCACCAGCATTTTGTGTGTGTTGCTCTGAATTTCCAGCATCTACAGAATCTCATGTGTTTATGATCCTGTGATCTGTGTGTGTCATATCAAAGCAATCTGTTGGTCCAAATATACCTCAACAACTGTTTCTCTCTCATCCATTCTGCCAATTCCAAATTCAAACAAGCTTCCTTTTCATCAATCCCAAGTGACTCGTCCCAGTCGCAATGCCATTTTCAAAGTCCCTGTCAGCATGTTTTGCTAACATGGGATATTATGTTACAGCTGTATGTTTCTATGTAATAATAAAGCTAATCTTTCTTTGAGCAAATCATCGGTCATGCCACACTCGGTGGCCACTCTACCTCTGTACCTGACAAAGTGGCCACTGAGAATGTGTGTGGAGTTCTGGTCACCACACTGGAAACAGATATGGTGACAATTGAGAAGGTGCAGAGGAAATTCACCAGGGTCTTTCCTGGAATGGAAAGTTGTAGTTCTAAGAAGAGATTGGATTGGCTCGGGTTGCTCTCATGAGCATGGGAGGCTGAGTGGGGAATTTACAGAGACACAGAGCTCTTTTGAGACCCCACTATCCATCGGCGCTGGGTGTTGGTTTAATGTGAGAGGAGATCTGAGGGGCAGTCTTTACCCCACACAGAGTATTGGGAATGAGCTGCCAGAGGAGGTGGTATGCCAGGTACATCTACACCATGATGAAGCACTGGGACAGGAACTTGAAGAGGAAAGGCTGAGAGGTATGTGGGCAGGTGGGATTACTGTAGACCATCGTTGTGGTTGGTATGGACAGAATGGGCCAAAGGGAATGCTTCCCAGCTGTGTAATTCTGCGATTCGACAACACTGTTCCAGAAGGCAGCACTTCCACACCAGCAGAGGAAGCAGGTTTCTCTTGCTCTCCCTAAGATCAGGGTGCATTTATTATGGTTCAGTCCGCAGGGTGGGGGTGTGTATGTGTGAGAGAGATATATAGAGAAATAGGGAGACAGAGAGACTCAGTTACAGGTGAAGCCAGTGGCCATAGCAAGGTGATGTCTGAGTGAACCCTCACTGCTACAGGTCAGCACTGTGAGAGCCCAGCTACAGATAGTGATGGTGGATGACCTGCTGACCAGTGACTGATGGCCTGTCTGCCCCTGCCTGTGTTCACCATACACTGCTACCACCTCTCACAGCACTAATTGGTTAAACACTCATTCATGGGGAATGGGAAATTGAAGTAATTAAGGAGATTAATTTGTCTCTACATTCACAGAACTTGTAAAATAATTTTATTTTTCAAATTGTCTCCTTTTAATAAAGAGCCTTCCTTCTGTGTACCATGTTTGCAATTCCCAACGGATAATTACATTTCCCATATCCCTGCATCAATCCAATGTCACTGTTAATTTGTTTGCATTTGTTCAGTGCCATCCTCCAATCAAGGCCAAAGTGAATTACACTCACCAGGAGCCAATCCAAGCAGCTGTCTCACTCTGGAGGCTATCGGATAAATCCCAACATAGGAAATCAAGATATGGCTGGGCCACATTAAAGTGCTCTGCATTGTGCCTGTAACAGGCTGACCAGAATCGTGCACTATACTCCAAGTGAATTTATTATTTATGTAAGTATTTGCAGTAATATTACTTAATGTGGGTGAGTTATATGTACTGTGCTCTGTATCTTGGTCCAGCTGCCTTGTTTGTTAGTATACATGTACATGGTCAAATGACAACTTGAGCTTGAAGTGTGGCCTCACCAAATTTTTATACAATTGCAATATGACTTCCTGACTCTTCTAATCTGCGGCATCATAGTCAGTGCAGAGATATGGGGCTGAATATCCCGTTCTGCTCTCTGAAGGGGAATGTGGAGAGAGGCACATGCTGGAATGTGGAACCCACACTGGTGATACCAAGCTGAGGCAGTGGGCAGGAGTCAGATGGATCGGCCGGTTGAGTGGTGTCACAATGACAACCTTACACTCAGTGCCAGCAAAACCTAGGAGTTGATTTATGGGAAGTCGAGAAAACACACACCAGTCTTCATTGAAGGGTCTGTGATAATCTATCCTGGGCCCAAGATATTGATGCAGTCTCGAAGAAGGCATGACCACAGCTATATTGAGAAGATTCCTGTAGATGGAGACCATTCTGACGGGTTGCATCACCATCTGGTAAGGAGGCTCCAATGCGCAGGATCGCAAGAGGATGCACTCAGCCTGCTCCACCGTGGGCACAACCCTCTCCACCATCTTCAGGAGGTGGTGCCTCATAAGCAGCAGACATCACTGTACTGCTGCCGCAGAATGAGAAATTTCATAAGGTACGTCAGTGATAACTAACCTGAGGCTGATATTTTCAATAGCATAGGTGTGCATAGCAGGACATCCACACATGACACATGCAAAGATGAAGCTCCATCATGGGCACTAGCCTCCCCAACGCTGAGGGCATCTTCAAAACACCATAAGGCCATCAGACAAGAAGACACAGGAGCAGAATTAGGCCATTTGGCCCATTGAGCCTGTTCCATTATTTCACCATGGCTGATCCAATTTTCCTCTTGGCTCCAATGTCCTGCCTTCTCCCCATATCCCTTCATGCCCTGACCAATCAAAAATCTATCAATCTCCGCCTTAAATATACATGAAGACTTGACCTCCACAGCTATCCATGGCAACGAATCCCTCAGATTCACCCATCTCTGGCTAAAGAAATTCCTCCTCTTGAGAAGATGCCACAAGAAGGCAGCATCCATTGTTAAGGACCTCCACCACCCAGAAGTGTGAAAGGAGGAGGGTCGGACATGGGGCTAGCAACCCCTTTTCGTAAAAACCAGAGCTACAGAAAGCCCCAAAGGCCTCATCCCTGGGAGAGGAAGGATCTTTGCTTATGTAGTTATTTGATGAAAGTGAAGGCCACAGGGCTTTGAACCTTTGGCCTGGGACAGAGGACCTGGTAAGGGGCTGTCATTGGTGTGAGAAAAGGTGAGGGTTTAAGAAAAAGACAAACCAGGGCATGCCCTCTTCTCATTGCTATCATCAGAGCGGAGGCATTGGAGCCCAAGGTCATTTCTCCCCTGCCCAACAGTCCATGAACCCATGAACTACACCATTCTTCCCATTTTTTATTTATTCTGTACTTTATGATAATTTATGTCTTTGCACAGAACTGCTGCCACAAAACAACACATTTCACCTCATAAGTCAGTGATAATCAACCTGATTCTGAGAGCGAGAGCAGGGGTGGAGGTCTGGTCCTCTGCCTGTCTCTGACACTCACCCAGCACCGTGAGAAAGGCTTTGGCAGTCTTGACGGGCATGGTGAAGAGAGAGCACGTGTATTGGCCCTCGTCTGACAGCGTGATGTCACTGATGTTGATGCTGAGTTCATGCCAGGAAGATCGTACGAGCTCGATCCGGTGGTCCCGTAGAGCTGGAAGGGAAAAGGAGGCAGTCAGTAGCACCACACGTGCATCCTGAATTACGGAAAATTAATTTAAAAATTAATGATTAATAAGGATTCCACTTTGCGCAAATTATGAAGGAAATTGACCTGAACAGACATCATCAGTTTGTAGTACAGACCCTATAAATAATTTCCACGCTTGGAGCAGGAGGCAGGAGCGGTGACTGGCTCAGGGGAGGCTGTGATCTCCCTGCTGCTGAGAGAGACTGAGCACGGATCCACATATCCACTCCAGACACAGAACAGGGATAGAGCACTGCAGCACATTTGGCCCATCTAGTCCATACTGAACTCTTCTGCCTAGTCATATGGGCCAGCACCAAAATGACAGCCCTCCATAACCCTCCTATCCATGTACTGATGCAAACTTCTCTTAAAAGCTGAAATTGAACCCACATCTGCCACTTCCACCGGCAGCTCATTCCACACTCTCACCACCCTCTGAGTGAAGATGTTCCCCCTCATGTTCTCCTTAAATAGTCACCTTTCATCCTTACCCCATGAGCTCACCCAACCTCAGTGGAAAAGTCCACTTGCATTTACCCAATCTATACCACTCATAATTTTAAGAAGGAGTAGGTGTCTGGAGATCTTGTGGGTGGGGTTCTATTGGTGGAGGAAGGGAGGGGGAAACAAAATGGTAATGGGGATGGAGGTGTGGGTGAGGTGGTGGTCAGTGGAGCTGAGTTGGAGGTAGTAGGAGGGTGAGGATGAGTGTATAAAACCCTGTCCTGGGAGTGTGTGATGGGACAGTGTAGAGGGAGCTTCACTCTGTATCTGACTGTCCCTGCCCTGGGAGTGTGTGATTGGACAGTGTAGAGGGAGCTTCACTCTGTATCTGACTGTCCCTGTCCTGGGAGTGTGTGATGGGACAGTGTAGAGGGAGTTTCACTCTGTATCTGACTGTCCCTGTCCCGGGAGTGTGTGATGGGACAGTGTAGAGGGAGCTTCACTCTGTATCTGACTGTCTCTGCCTGGGAGTGTGTGATGGGACAGTGTAGAGGGAGCTTCACTCTGTATCTATCTGTCCCTGTCCTGGGAGTGTGTGATGGGACAGTGTAGAGGGAGCTTCACTCTGTATCTATCTGTCCCTGTCCTGGGAGTGTGTGATGGGACAGTGTAGAGGGAGCTTCACTCTGTATCTATCTGTCCCTGTCCTGAGAGTGTGTGATGGGACCGTGTCGAGGGAGCTTCACTCTGTATCTAACTGTCTCTGCCTGGGAGTGTGTGATGGGACAGTGTAGAGGGAGCTTCACTCTGTATCTATCTGTCCCTGTCCTGGGAGTGTGTGATGGGACAGTGTAGAGGGAGCTTCACTCTGTATCTATCTGTCCCTGTCCTGAGAGTGTGTGATGGGACCGTGTCGAGGGGGCTTCACTCTGTATCTAACTGTCCCTGCCCTGGGAGTGTGTGATGGGACAGTGTAGAGGGAGTTTCACTCTGTATCTAACTGTCCCTGCCCTGGGAGTGTGTGATAGGACAGTGTAGAGGGAGTTTCACTCTGTATCTATCTGTCCCTGTCCTGGGAGTGTGTGATGGGACAGTGTAGAGGGAGCTTCACTCTGTATCTGACTGTCCCTGCCCTGAGAGTGTGTGATAGGACAGTGTAGAGGGAGTTTCACTCTGTATCTAACTGTCCCTGTCCTGAGAGTGTGTGATAGGACAGAGTAGAGGGAGCTTCACTCTGTATCTATCTGTCCCTGTCCTGAGAGTGTGTGATAGGACAGAGTAGAGGGAGATTCACTCTGTACCTAGCCAGTGTTTGTTATGACAATATCTGGTTTGGGGTCGCTAAGTAGCTCCCAACTCCAGAAGAAACAAGCCTCAGCAGAATGTGACTACAGTTTAATCTGGAGACAGAATTCACATCAATCAACAGACTGAAGTCACTTGCAATGGAGAACAGAAGTTCTGGTCATGGTTTCGATGAAATGATTAAATAATAATCTAGGAAAGATCAGGAAGGAAATGAAAGAATGTTCAGGATTCGGCACTACAGGAAAACTGATTGGAGATGAATCTATAACAGCTCCCATGTCTTGGAGTAATGGGTAAAGGCAGATTTAAAGTGATTGAAGATTTAATCTTTGATGATCGTTGCTGGAGACACAACGGAGACCACTTAAATTCAACTGCTCTGCAATATTGACAAGGCTCTCCGTTTAAAAATGTACATCTCTTTTCAGAGCTGTGGCTTTGATGATATTCTTTTGGTATGGAAATGTTCTGTTGAAACACCTTCAGTGCTTCCATTGTGCAGTGCTGGGGATGGAGTGCACGCCGTTCCCAGTCTGCTCCGTCTGCAATCACCCTGCAGGACCTGGCTGTTCCTCATGAGGCCACTCAGCCCATTGGGGTTGTGCCAGCTCCCAGGTGAGCAAACAGTGCAATAATGATATGTTTCAGGTATTTAGCCATGTCCTTTCCCAAAGGCAACGCAGTCATACAGCACAGAAACAGGCCTTCGGCCCACTGGTCCCTGCCCACCAAGATTTCCATCCAAGTAAGGACAAATTATAATGGTTTTCTTATTCTGGGGTACAGGCCCTCCTAGTCCTCCAAGCCGTGTCAACAGCAACCTACCTATTTAACCCTCGCCTAATCACAGGACTATTTACCATAATTAACATTCTAACCCAGTATGTCTTTGGACTGTGGGAGGAACCGGAGCTCCTGGAGGAAACCCATGTGGTCACGGGGGCAATACCCAAACTCCTCACAGATGGTGCTGACATTGAACTCTGCACACCAATGTCCTGAGCTGTAATAGCAAGGCACGAGCCGCTAACTACTGAGGTGCATAAATACTACCATGGTTACATTTGCCCGCATTTGCCGCGAATCCCACTGAACCTTTCCTGTCCCTGTACTGCAGTCTTGCTGAAGGATCTCGGCCCAAAACGTTGACTGTTCTTTTTTCCATAGATGCTGCCTGACCTGTTGAGTTCCTCCTGTATTTTGTGTGTGTTGCTATCCCTGTACCTTTCAAGTTTCATTTAAAGCTAAAGTTATCTATCTTAAATGATTAGATTCATCTGTCACATCAAAACATACAGTCCAAAGATGTGCAGGAGGTAGCCCACAAGTGTCACCAGGCTAACAGTGCCCACACTCTCTAACCCGAATCCGTACTTGCATGGAATGTGGGAGGAAACCAGAGAAGCCGGAGGAAACTGGGGCACGAGGTCATACAAGCTCTTCTCACAGACAGTGGTATGCATTGAACAAATGTAGCTGAACTTTCTTTCCCCTTCTAGATGGCGTTTTCCAGATCACAGATCATTGTGTCACAATATTTTCCTCTCACTGGGTCGCCGACTGCTGCCCACTCCTCCACTGTTCCCATTTGGTCTTCCCCACCTTCCCCACTTGGATACATATTCCACCTTCCTCTCCTATCAGATGCCACCATCTGCAGCCCTCTGTCACCTGGATCAATCCAGACTGTGACTCCTCCAACTGCCTCTGAATTCTCCTCCCCAGATCCACCCATCACCTCCCAGTCTCTGTCACTATCCCCACTCTCCCCTCCTCCATCTGTCCATCACCCTCCTCCCCAGATCCACCCATCATCTCCCAGTCTCTGTCACTATCCCCACTCTCCCCTCCTCCATCTGTCCATCACCCTCCTCCCCAGATCCACCCATCACCTCCCAGCCTCTGTCACTATCCCCACTCTCCCCTCCTCCATCTGTCCATCACCCTCCTCCCCAGATCCACCCATCACCTCCCAGTCTCTGTCACTATCCCCACTCTCCCCTCCTCCATCTGTCCATCACCCTCCTCCCCAGATCCACCCATCACCTCCCAGCCTCTGTCACTATCCCCACTCTCCCCTCCTCCATCTGTCCATCACCCTCCTCCCCAGATCCACCCATCACCTCCCAGTCTCTGTCACTATCCCCACTCTCCCCTCCTCCATCTGTCCATCACCCTCCTCCCCAGATCCACCCATCACCTCCCAGCCTCTGTCACTATCCCCACTCTCCCCTCCTCCATCTGTCCATCACCCTCCTCCCCAGATCCACCCATCACCTCCCAGTCTCTGTCACTATCCCCACTCTCCCCTCCTCCATCTGTCCATCACCCTCCTCCCCAGATCCACCCATCACCTCCCAGTCTCTGTCACTATCCCCACTCTCCCCTCCTCCATCTGTCCATCACCCTCCTCCCCAGATCCACCCATCACCTCCCAGCCTCTGTCACTATCCCCACTCTCCCCTCCTCCATCTGTCCATCACCCTCCTCCCCAGATCCACCCATCATCTCCCAGTCTCTGTCACTATCCCCACTCTCCCCTCCTCCATCTGTCCATCACCCTCCTCCCCAGATCCACCCATCACCTCCCAGCCTCTGTCACTATCCCCACTCTCCCCTCCTCCATCTGTCCATCACCCTCCTCCCCAGATCCACCCATCACCTCCCAGTCTCTGTCACTATCCCCACTCTCCCCTCCTCCATCTGTCCATCACCCTCCTCCCCAGATCCACCCATCACCTCCCAGCCTCTGTCACTATCCCCACTCTCCCCTCCTCCATCTGTCCATCACCCTCCTCCCCAGATCCACCCATCACCTCCCAGTCTCTGTCACTATCCCCACTCTCCCCTCCTCCATCTGTCCATCACTCTCCTCCCCAGATCCACCCATCACCTCCCAGCCTCTGTCACTATCCCCACTCTCCCCTCCTCCATCTGTCCATCACCCTCCTCCCCAGATCCACCCATCACCTCCCAGTCTCTGTCACTATCCCCACTCTCCCCTCCTCCATCTGTCCATCACCCTCCTCCCCAGATCCACCCATCACCTCCCAGTCTCTGTCACTATCCCCACTCTCCCCTCCTCCATCTGTCCATCACCCTCCTCCCCAGATCCACCCATCACCTCCCAGTCTCTGTCACTATCCCCACTCTCCCCTCCTCCATCTGTCCATCACCCTCCTCCCCAGATCCACCCATCACCTCCCAATCTCTGTCACTATTCCCACTCTCCCCTCCTCCATCTGTCCATCACCCTCCTCCCCAGATCCACCCATCACCTCCCAGCCTCTGTCACTATTCCCACTCTCCCCTCCTCCATCTGTCCATCACCCTCCTCCCCAGATCCACCCATCACCTCCCAGTCTCTGTCACTATCCCCACTCTCCCCTCCTCCATCTGTCCATCACCCTCCTCCCCAGATCCACCCATCATCTCCCAGTCTCTGTCACTATCCCCATTCTCCCCTCCTCCATCTGTCCATCACCCTCCTCCCCAGATCCACCCATCACCTCCCAGCCTCTGTCACTATTCCCACTCTCCCCTCCTCCATCTGTCCATCACCCTCCTCCCCAGATCCACCCATCACCTCCCAGTCTCTGTCACTATCCCCACTCTCCCCTCCTCCATCTGTCCATCACCCTCCTCCCCAGATCCACCCATCACCTCCCAGTCTCTGTCACTATCCCCACTCTCCCCTCCTCCATCTGTCCATCACCCTCCTCCCCAGATCCACCCATCATCTCCCAGTCTCTGTCACTATCCCCATTCTCCCCTCCTCCATCTGTCCATCACCCTCCTCCCCAGATCCACCCATCACCTCCCAGTCTCTGTCACTATCCCCACTCTCCCCTCCTCCATCTGTCCATCACCCTCCTCCCCAGATCCACCCATCACCTCCCAGTCTCTGTCACTATCCCCACTCTCCCCTCCTCCATCTGTCCATCACCCTCCTCCCCAGATCCACCCATCACCTCCCAGTCTCTGTCACTATTCCCACTCTCCCCTCCTCCATCTGTCCATCACCCTCCTCCCCAGATCCACCCATCACCTCCCAGCCTCTGTCACTATCCCCACTCTCCCCTCCTCCATCTGTCCATCACCCTCCTCCCCAGATCCATTCATCACCTCCCAGTCTCTGTCACTATCCCCACTCTCCCCTCCTCCATCTGTACATCACCCTCCTCCCCAGATCCACCCATCACCTCCCAGTGTCACTATTCCCACTCTCCCCTCCTCCATCTGTCCATCACCCTCCTCCCCAGATCCACCCATCACCTCCCAGTCTCTGTCACTATTCCCACTCTCCCCTCCTCCATCTGTCCATCACCCTCCTCCCCAGATCCATTCATCACCTCCCAGTCTCTGTCACTATCCCCACTCTCCCCTCCTCCATCTGTCCATCACCCTCCTCCCCAGATCCACCCATCACCTCCCAGTCTCTGTCACTATCCCCACTCTCCCCTCCTCCATCTGTCCATCACCCTCCTCCCCAGATCCACCCATCACCTCCCAGTCTCTGTCACTATTCCCACTCTCCCCTCCTCCATCTGTCCATCACCTTCCTCCCCAGATCCACCCATCACCTCCTAGTCTCTGTCACTATTCCCACTCTCCCCTCCTCCATCTGTCCATCACCCTCCTCCCCAGATCCACCCATCACCTCCCAGCCTCTGTCACTATCCCCACTCTCCCCTCCTCCCCAGATCCACCCATCATCTCCCAGTCTCTGTCACTATCCCCATTCTCCCCTCCTCCATCTGTCCATCACCCTCCTCCCCAGATCCACCCATCACCTCCCAGTCTCTGTCACTATCCCCACTCTCCCCTCCTCCATCTGTCCATCACCCTCCTCCCCAGATCCACCCATCACCTCCCAGTCTCTGTCACTATCCCCACTCTCCCCTCCTCCATCTGTCCATCACCCTCCTCCCCAGATCCACCCATCACCTCCCAGTCTCTGTCACTATTCCCACTCTCCCCTCCTCCATCTGTCCATCACCCTCCTCCCCAGATCCACCCATCACCTCCCAGCCTCTGTCACTATCCCCACTCTCCCCTCCTCCATCTGTCCATCACCCTCCTCCCCAGATCCATTCATCACCTCCCAGTCTCTGTCACTATCCCCACTCTCCCCTCCTCCATCTGTACATCACCCTCCTCCCCAGATCCACCCATCACCTCCCAGTGTCACTATTCCCACTCTCCCCTCCTCCATCTGTCCATCACCCTCCTCCCCAGATCCACCCATCACCTCCCAGTCTCTGTCACTATTCCCACTCTCCCCTCCTCCATCTGTCCATCACCCTCCTCCCCAGATCCATTCATCACCTCCCAGTCTCTGTCACTATCCCCACTCTCCCCTCCTCCATCTGTCCATCACCCTCCTCCCCAGATCCACCCATCACCTCCCAGTCTCTGTCACTATCCCCACTCTCCCCTCCTCCATCTGTCCATCACCCTCCTCCCCAGATCCACCCATCACCTCCCAGTCTCTGTCACTATTCCCACTCTCCCCTCCTCCATCTGTCCATCACCTTCCTCCCCAGATCCACCCATCACCTCCTAGTCTCTGTCACTATTCCCACTCTCCCCTCCTCCATCTGTCCATCACCCTCCTCCCCAGATCCACCCATCACCTCCCAGTCTCTGTCACTATTCCCACTCTCCCCTCCTCCATCTGTCCATCACCTTCCTCCCCAGATCCACCCATCACCTCCTAGTCTCTGTCACTATTCCCACTCTCCCCTCCTCCATCTGTCCATCACCCTCCTCCCCAGATCCACCCATCACCTCCCAGCCTCTGTCACTATCCCCACTCTCCCCTCCTCCCCAGATCCACCCATCATCTCCCAGTCTCTGTCACTATCCCCATTCTCCCCTCCTCCATCTGTCCATCACCCTCCTCCCCAGATCCACCCATCACCTCCCAGTCTCTGTCACTATCCCCACTCTCCCCTCCTCCATCTGTCCATCACCCTCCTCCCCAGATCCACCCATCACCTCCCAGTCTCTGTCACTATCCCCACTCTCCCCTCCTCCATCTGTCCATCACCCTCCTCCCCAGATCCACCCATCACCTCCCAGTCTCTGTCACTATTCCCACTCTCCCCTCCTCCATCTGTCCATCACCCTCCTCCCCAGATCCACCCATCACCTCCCAGCCTCTGTCACTATCCCCACTCTCCCCTCCTCCATCTGTCCATCACCCTCCTCCCCAGATCCATTCATCACCTCCCAGTCTCTGTCACTATCCCCACTCTCCCCTCCTCCATCTGTACATCACCCTCCTCCCCAGATCCACCCATCACCTCCCAGTGTCACTATTCCCACTCTCCCCTCCTCCATCTGTCCATCACCCTCCTCCCCAGATCCACCCATCACCTCCCAGTCTCTGTCACTATTCCCACTCTCCCCTCCTCCATCTGTCCATCACCCTCCTCCCCAGATCCATTCATCACCTCCCAGTCTCTGTCACTATCCCCACTCTCCCCTCCTCCATCTGTCCATCACCCTCCTCCCCAGATCCATTCATCACCTCCCAGTCTCTGTCACTATCCCCACTCTCCCCTCCTCCATCTGTCCATCACCCTCCTCCCCAGATCCACCCATCACCTCCCAGTCTCTGTCACTATTCCCACTCTCCCCTCCTCCATCTGTCCATCACCTTCCTCCCCAGATCCACCCATCACCTCCTAGTCTCTGTCACTATTCCCACTCTCCCCTCCTCCATCTGTCCATCACCCTCCTCCCCAGATCCACCCATCACCTCCCAGCCTCTGTCACTATCCCCACTCTCCCCTCCTCCATCTGTCCATCACCCTCCTCCCCAGATCCACCCATCACCTCCCAGTCTCTGTCACTATTCCCACTCTCCCCTCCTCCATCTGTCCATCACCTTCCTCCCCAGATCCACCCATCACCTCCTAGTCTCTGTCACTATTCCCACTCTCCCCTCCTCCATCTGTCCATCACCCTCCTCCCCAGATCCACCCATCACCTCCCAGCCTCTGTCACTATCCCCACTCTCCCCTCCTCCCCAGATCCACCCATCATCTCCCAGTCTCTGTCACTATCCCCACTCTCCCCTCCTCCATCTGTCCATCACCCTCCTCCCCAGATCCACCCATCACCTCCCAGTCTCTGTCACTATCCCCACTCTCCCCTCCTCCATCTGTCCATCACCCTCCTCCCCAGATCCATTCATCACCTCCCAGTCTCTGTCACTATCCCCACTCTCCCCTCCTCCATCTGTCCATCACCCTCCTCCCCAGATCCACCCATCACCTCCCAGTCTCTGTCACTATTCCCACTCTCCCCTCCTCCATCTGTCCATCACCCTCCTCCCCAGATCCACCCATCACCTCCCAGTCTCTGTCACTATCCCCACTCTCCCCTCCTCCATCTGTCCATCACTCTCCCTAGATCCATTCATCACCTCTTTATTCTGACCATCTCTATCCAACCCGCGCAGCTACACGCAGAACAGCTCCAGGTCTCGGGTGAGTTCCCGGCTTCCTGTCTGGGTTCTCTGTGGCTTTCAGCACCCAGCCTCTGTCACTATCACCATTTCACTGTCTGCTTTGCTGCTTCAATATAGATCTGACAAATAACGCTAAACCTTGTCTTTAATGAGGGAGGGTCACGCTGTGGGAGGGGTGGTACTGATGGAGGATCACACTGTGGGAAGGGTGGTACTGAGGGAGGGTCACACTGTGGGAGGGGCAGTACTGAGGAAGGGTCACACTGTGGGAGGAGTGGTACTGAGGGAGGGTCACGCTGTGTGAGGGGTGTTCCCGAGGGAGAGTCACGCTCTGGGAGGGATGGTACCGAGGGAGGGTCATGCTGTGGGAGGGGTGGTTCTGAGGGATGGTCACACTGTGGGAGGGGTGGTACTGAGGGAGGGTCACTGTGGGAGGGGTGGTACTGAGGGAGAGTCACACTGTGGGAGGGGCAGTACTGAGGGAGGGTCACACTGTGAGAGGGGCGGTACTGAGGGAGGGTCACTGTGGGAGGGGTGGTACTGAGGGAGGGTCAGACTGTGGGAGCTCTCTCTCCTAAAGTTGGAGATTTGCAGCAAAATTGCCAAAGATAACTTTGACAGTGTGGATTATCACTTTGGCAGCAGAGCGACGCAGTTTGCTTGCCTGGAAGGATTTGTTTTGGTGAAGATTTACTGTCTGAGTCCCTCAGTGCTGAGCAGTGAGTGTGGCTGGCAGAGTTCGAGTCTGACTTTGCCGCGTAATGGGATGAATTTATTTAGTTTGTAACAATGGAAACCCCCCACTGATCGGAGGGCGACTGGGTGAAGAGGATTTTGGATTTCTGAGCAGTGGATGGGCTGGGGAAAAGTTTTCATCTCTTTGCAGCTGCTGCACAGACAGTGCTCAGCTTTCCTCCCAGTCTATCCACTCCCTCTCCCCTCCCATCCTGTCTCGGCTCTGAACTGTTTCATTTTGACTGTTTGCTGGTGTTCTGCTGGGTGCAGACTTTCTAATTTCCCAGCGGCAGTGTTTGAATTTTTGAATCCTGGCTGGGTGGCTCCGCCAAACTCCTACATACAAGTTGTTGGCCCAGTAGTTACAACTGACCGGTTCAAATCATTGACTCGAAAGAACGCTGTACAGTGCTCTGCCCCGCGACATCCGGTAGGAATGCCACCATAAAGGCCATGGCAGAGACTGTTGGAGGACGTGAGGGCATTGTTGTTGGTTTTGAACGGGAAACCTGTTTTATCTGAAGTCAGCACAGGGTGTGATTTTGGTTCTGAGTCAGAGCTTAAAGATGGGGACGTTTTTTATGCAGTTGGAGCCTGTGCTGGGCCCTGTGCAGATGCTAATCCACTCTGGTCCACCCCCAAATCCCTGACAAGGCCCTCTTCCCCTATCTGTGCTCTTTAGGTGAGGTGCTTTTGAAAATAACCCCGCTACGGTCCAGGGCACCCATGGGGTTATAAGCACCTATTCTCATTTCAGCATTGTCTGCTTATGGTTAATTTTGAGGGGCATTACTATACCGTCCCGTGGACTGAGGTGCCATACCTGTAAGGTCGGAACATGGGGTAGGTTCAGGTGATAGGAAGGAAGGTGAAAAGGCATCTGAAGGCTTCTCCTCTAGAAATGGAGCAGGCTGTGGCTGTCGAATCCAGCCTGGAGGGTCCTGTGGCTCCCAAAATCCAGCAAGAGCCTGGAGAAGTCGGAGGAGGGATGAAAAGTGCCGGAGGCTGAGGATGCCTCTGAAATGGAGCTCAGCGTGCCTCCTGAAATGACGGAGGGCCGTGTTCCCTGAGACTGGGGATCAGGAACCTCCGGAGGATTTACCCCCGGTAAAGGCCGTATGTGCAGAGTATGTTCCCTCAGAGTTGGAGGATAGCCCTGTGGTACAGGGGTCCTCTGCTGGGGTGGTATCTCTGGAACATGCTCCCTCCAGGCTGCTGAGCGATACCACTGTACTGGACTCATCTGGGGCAGACTTGCCTTCAGCTGAGACTGTATTCAGAGCACATATTCCACGAGGGAAACCGGAGCTACCTTGAAACACCATCTTGTGCACTTAGATACATAGAAAACCTACAACACAATACAGGCCCTTCAGCCCACAGTGCTGTGCTGAAGATGTTCTTACTTTAGAAATTACCGAGGGTTACTCACAGCCCTCTATTTTTCTAAGCTCCATGTACCTATCCAGGAGTCCTTTCAAACACCCTATCGTATCCACCTCCACTATTGTTGCCGGCTGCCCATTCAACACACTCACCACTCTCTGAGTAAAAAACTTACCCCTGACATCTCCTCTGTACCTACTCCGCAGCACCTTAAACCTGTGTCCTCTCGTGGCAACCATTTCAGCCCTGGGAAAAAGCCTCTGACTATCCACACGATCAAAGCCTCTCATCATCTTATACACCTCTATCAGATCACCTCTCATCCTCCGTCGCTCCAAGGAGAAAAGGCCAAGTTCACTCAACCTATTCTCATAAGGCCTGCTCCCCAATCCAGTCAACACCTTTGTAAATCTCCTCTGCACCCTTTCTATTGTTTCCACATCCTTCCTGTAATGAGGCGACTAGAACTGAGCACAGTTCTTCAAGTGGGGTCTGACCAGGGTCCTATAAAGCTATAATATTACCTCTCAACTCTTAAACTCAATCCCATGGTTGATAAAGGCCAATACACCATACGTCTTCTTAACCACACAGTCAACTTGTGTAGCAGCTTTGAGTGTCCTATGGACTCCAAGATCCCTCTGATCCTCCACACTGCCAAGAGTCTTACCATTAATACTATATTCTGCCATCATATTTGACCTACCAAAATGAACCACCTCACACTTACTTGGGTTGAATTCCATCTACCACTTCTCAGCCCAGTTTTGCATCCTATCAATGTCTCACTGTAACCTCTGACAGCCCTCCACACTATCCACAACACCCCCAACCTTTGTGTCATCAGCAAATTTACTAACCCATCCCTCCACTTCCTCATCCAGGTCATTTGTAAAAATCACAAAGAGTAGGAGTTCCAGAAGAGATCCCTGAGGCACTCCACTGGTCTCCGGCCTCCATGCAGAACATGATTCATATACAACCACACTTTGCCTCTGTGGGCAAGCCACAAAGCAATGTCCCCTTGGATCCCATGCCTCCTTACTTTCTCAATAAGCCTTTCATGGGGATACCTTATCAAATGCCTTGCTGAAATCCATATACACTACATCTACTGGTCTTTCTTCATCAATGTTTTTAGTCACATCCTCAAAAAATTCACTCAGGTTCGTAAGACACGACCCGCCTTTGACAAAGCCATGCTGACTATTCCTAATCATATTATGCCTCTCCAAATGTTCATAAATTCTGCCTCTCAGGATCTTCTCCATCAACTCACCAACCACTGAAGTATTACTCACTGGTCAATTACTTCCTGGGCTATCTCTACGCACTTTCTTGAATAAGGGAACAGCATCTGCCACCCTCCAAACCTCTGGAAACTCTCCCGTACCCCATTGCGGATAAAAAGATCATTGCCAGAGGCTCAGCAATCTCCTCCCTCACCTCCACAGTAGCCTGGGGTACATCTCATCCGGTCCTGGTAACTTATCCAACTTGATGCTTTCCAAAAGCTCTAGCACATCCTCTTTCTTAATATCTACATGCTCAAGCTTTTCAGTCCACTGTAAGTCATCCATACAATCGCCAAGGTCCTTTTACATAGTGAATACTGAAGCAAAGTATTCATAAAATACCTCTCCTCTTGTAGGCTTATATATATATTGTGTCAGGAAAACTTCCTGAACACACCTAACGAACTCCACCCCATCCAAACCCTTTGGTCTAGGGACACAAAAATACTGCAGATGCTGTGGATCAAAGAATACGTACACGACGCTGGAAGAACTGAGCAGGTCAGGCAGCATCCGTGTGAAAAGAATAGCCAATGTTTTGGGCCGAGACCCTTAATCAGGAATGGGAGATGGTCTAGGGAGATGCCAATCAATATTTGGGAAATTAAGATCTCAAACTCCGATGACCCTGTTATTATCACATCTTTCCAGAATCTCTCTCCCTAGCTGCTCCTTGATGTCCCTGTTACTATTGGGTGGTATATAAAAAACACTCAGTAGAGTTATTGACCCCTTCCTGTTCCTAACTTCCACCCACAGAGACTCCGTAGACAACCCCTCCATGACTTCCTCCTTTTCTGCAGCCGTGACACTATCTCTGATCAACAGTACCATGCCCCCACCTCTTTTGCCTCCCTCCCTGTCCTTTCTGAAACATCTAAAGCCTGGCACTCTAAGTAACCATTCCTGCCCCTGAGCCATCCAGGTCTCTGTAATGGCCACCACATCATAGCTCCAAATACTGATTCATGTTCTAAGCTCATCTGCGTTGTTCATAATACTCCTTGCATTAAAATAGACACATGAGAAACATCGATCTGAGCGCGTCCCTTCTCTATCACCTGCCTATCCTCCCTCTCACACTGCTTTCTCTATTTGTGAGCTATCAGCGTGCTCCTCCATCTCTTCAGTTCGGTTCCCACCACCCCTCACCAGCTTTTCTAGTTTAAACTCTCCCCAGTAGCAAACTTCCCTGCCAGGAAGTTGGTCCCCCCCTCGGATTCAAGTGCAACCCGTACTTCTTGTACAGGTCACACCTGCCCCAAAAGAGGTCCCAATGATCCAGAAATACGAATCCCTGCCTCCTGCTCCAATCCCTCAGCCATGCATTTATCCTCCACCTCATTCTATTCCTATTCTCACTGTTGCGTGACACAGGCCGTAATCCTGAGATTACTACCTTTGCATTCCTGCTTCTCAACTTCCTTCCTGACTCCCTGTAGTCTGTTTTCAGGACCTCTTCCCTTTTCCTACCTATGTCACTGGTACCAATATGTACCACGACCTCTGGCTGTTCACCTTCCCACCGCAGGATATCTTGGACGCGATCCGAAGCATCCTGGACCCTGGCACCTGAGAGGCAAACTACCATCTGAGTTTCTTTCCTGTGTCCACAGAATCGCCTGTCTGACCCCCTAACTATAGAGTCTCCTATCACTACTGTCTTCCTCTTCCCTTCCCTACCCTTCTGAGCCACAGGGCCAGACTCTGTGCCAGAGACACAGCCACTGCCATTTCCCCCAGGTAGGCTGTCCCCCAAAACAGTACTCAAACAGGAGTACTTACTGTTAAAGGGGTCAGCCACAGGGGTGCTCTCTAGAATCTGACTCTTGCCCTTTGTTCTCCTGACTGTTACCCACTTATCTGTCTCCCCAGGCCCTGGTGTGACCACCTGTCTACAGCTTCTCTCTATCACCTCCTCACTCTCCCTGACCAGACGAAGGTCATCGAGCTGCATCTCCAGTTCCCTAACATGGTCCCGAAGGAGCTGCAGCTGGACGCACCTGGTGCAGTTATGGCCGTCCAGGAGGCTGGGACTCTCCCAGACATCCCAGTACCTAACACTGGCCTCACAGACACACTTCCTATTCCTCATAAGCAACCTACCTCGCTTTGACACGTTATCGCCAAAGCCCCATTGAACCAATGCCCTCCTACTCTGTCACCCTCTACTCCATCACCTGCTCCTCCTACACCCGCTCTATAAAGCTGTCTTTTAAATCCTTCCCGCCGGTCTAACTTGCTGACACACATTAGTTAGTGGGATTGTGTCCCAAGGGTTGGGGACAGAGGGGACTCTCCTGGCACTGATCCCGGGGAGGGTGACAGGAGTGTGGAGATGGGCATGGCCCAGCAGGCTCTGGGAGGGATTCTGCACCCAGGGGTGTGGGGCCTCTCTCTATCAATGGCCTGAGGATGTGGTCTCCCATTGTGAAGAGCGGGGTGATCATAGCGGGAGCAGATGATAACTGCTTGGATGGTGAAGACAGTGTGGGATGTGGTGAGGGGGGGAGGAGGAGGACACTTTTGAGGCCGACTCCCTTGACCTTGGCACTGAGTCACAGTTCCGGCAGTTCGTGAAGGACTACTGGAGGAAACTGTTCAAGACCGATCGCTGGTCGGGTCTGCGAGGGGCTGTTCAAAAGGAGGTGAAAGGAGCTGAAGTGACCCGTATTGAGAGGCGCCATTTTAAGAGGCTCCTGGAGTCCCTGGAGAAGGGTTGCGGGTGCTTCCCCTGTACATCAGGGACCTGGGGTGGGAGGCGTTGCATCGGGCAGCCCCGGATTTTTGAGCAGCTCCAATGGGCCGGAGAGTCAGTGTACACGGAATGTGAGAGGTTGCAGCCACTCTCTGAGTTTCTCAAGGGGCTGTTGCCGAGGTTCTGGCTGAAGTTCAGCCCCGCGCTCCTCGTCTACGGTCACCCAGTTCGGGAGGGTTGTGAGGAGGATCTCCTAGTTGGCTTGGTCCTGGGCTTGGCCAAGATGGCCATTCCTGGGTCCTGGCGGTGGAAAGTGGAGAGCGCTGCCCGGGCCGACTGCCTGAGGATACGTTCGTCCCTAGGTGTCCTTGGAGAGGGAGCATCCGGACACAACGGGTAGATTGGGAGTTTTCCGGGAGTGGCGGGCTCCTCTGGGGTATCAAATACCTTCCAGACAGCAGTAATGATATTTCAATCTGAACATCGTCACTGTCTTGTAAATCCTGAATGTCTGAGATTTTCATGTAAATAAAGTTTTATAGTTTTGTCAGTAAAGGAGGACCCTCAAGCACATGGGTGCCACAGTAGCGTAGCGCTTAGTGTGATGCTATTACAGCTCGGGATGTTCCAGAGTTTGGAGTTCGATTCCGGCACTAGCTGGAAGGAGCCTGTGTATGTCCCTGTCCCCCCCCCATGGAATGCATGCATTTTTGCCGGGTGTTCTGGATTCATCCCAAATCCCAAGGATATAGGAGGTTGATTAGGTTAGGGGGAGCTGGGACAGCGCAGCTCAGGGGCTGACTTGGCCTGTGTTGTCAAGTAATTAAATAACATAAACTCGATTAGCTTCGACTGGAACCTTGGCTGGCAGTGACTGCAGAGCCGCAGAGCCTGTCTCTGTGAACATGCGGACATGGTGTAATGAACCAGGGGATGTTTTCCTGACTAGGATGGGTCCTGGGTTAACTCCCAGACCCATCACATCTTCCTCTTCCCTCCACTTTGTCCCACCCATTCCCCAGACCTACAGGACGGAAGGCTCACCTTTTGAGGCAGTTCATCCCAACATGCCAAGTGACTGTCGGGAATTGCTGGAGCCTCTGGTTCCGTTCTGGTGTCTGTTTCTCAGCACCGTGTTCAGGAGAGGGAGGTGGGGGCTAATCTACTTGCTGTCTCTGTGACTGTGTAGGTCTCCTCCTGAGTACATCACTGTCCTTCCTTAACCCAACTATTGGTGTGGGCTCGTTAATGTCACGTGCAATGTAACACAGTGAAAAATGTCATCTACACAATACCGGCCCAACACTTCCTCCCACATTCCAAGATACATGGGTTCGGGTTAGTGGGTGTGGGCATGCTACGTTGATGCCAGAGGTATGGGGAGATTTGTGGGCTGCCTCCGGCACATCCTCAGACTGTTTTAATTGTTCATACTGATCAGTTCATGTCTTCACCATCGTATGACGTGGCTGATCATGGTCTTTCCACGGCCATCGTGCAACGTAGGCAGTCATGGTCTCCCCATGACCATGACTGTGTTTGGTAAATTTTCTATACAAGTGGTTTGCCATTGCCTTCTTCTGGTTAGTGTTTTTACAAGAAGGGTGACACCAGCCATTATCAACACTCTTCAAAGATTGTCCACCAGTGGTCGCATAACCAGGACACTTGTGATATGCACCAGCTGCTCACACGAACATCCACCACCTGCTCCATGGCTATACAGGACCCTGATCGGGGGCTCAGCAGGTGCTACACCTTGCCCAAGGGTGGCCTGCAGGCTAGAGGAGGGAAGGAGCACCAGTTCTGCCTTAGGAACAGTGTGGATGACAAGGACCAGGCTGTTCTCCTTGTGCCCACGTAAATAAAGTGTGACTGAGGAGTAGGTGTGAGTTTTTAAAGTCCCAGTTAATTGGTGACAACAAGGGCAAGGAGCGGGGAGGGGAGAGGTATAGGAGGGGTTAATTGGATTTCCAGCATCTGCAGATTTTTTTCTTGTTTGGGGTTGGTTGGATGCCATATTGGAGAGCTGATGTGGCCCTGGGTACTGTAATGTTCAAACAGTGCAGGCTAATTGTCTGTAAATTAAACCGTAGTCACTGGCCTCCAGTTAATGGTTTATTGTTCACAACACCACCTTCTCAGTCCTTCAATGAAATGTGTGTTGTTCCACAAACTCCGTTGACAGTGGCAATGACTGAAAACATACAGAGGGCATTCTGTCCTCTGCGCACATAGAACGGAGATGAGAAGGAATTCTTTAGCCCGAGGGTGGTGAATCTGTGAAGTCATTGCCACAACAGCTGTGGAGGTCAAGTCATTGGGTATATTTAAAGCAGAGGTGTCAAAAGGTAGTGGGAGGAGGCAGGAGAATGGGGTTGAGAGGGATAATAAATCAGCCATGATGGGATGGTGGGGGAGATTAGGTGGATCAAATGGCCTAATTCTGTCCCTACAGCATCCTTTGGCCCACGATGTTGAAATCTTTGGTGTTGGAGTAAATATTGGTAGGAGGGTCACAGACCCAGTTCTGCCCTGTAATCGGCCACTGTCAGGCTCAAGGTCATAACTGACCCTCACCCCTGTATCTGACAGTCACTGCCCTCCAGAGAGCATACATCACAGAACAGAAACAGCATAGCACCATATAGGCCTTCTGGCCTACCATGCATGATGCCAAATTGAATTAATCCCATCTGTGTGCTCATCGCCCTCCATTCTATGTTGTCTAAATACATCAATCACTTCTATCTCCACCACCCAAAGCAGTAGATCCAGGCCCTCACCACCACCTGCCCCTTACACCTCTGTTAAACTAACTCCCTCTCACAACTAATGGGCAGGCACTCAGTGGGAGATGCTTTGTCTGGTCAGTGGGAAGGGATATGGCATGTCTGGCTCCTGAGGACATCTTGTCTGAACAGCTCCCATCGGTTATAGGACCTATCAATCAATCTATCCCCTCCTCCCTCTCCCTCTCTCTGTCTCCCCTCTGTCTCCCCCTCCCTCTCCCTCTCTCCTTCCCCTCTCCCTTTCTCCATCTCCCCTTCCCCTCTCCCTCTCTCCATCTCCCCTCCCTCTCCCCTCCCCTCTCTCTCCCTCTCTCCATCTCCCCCTCCCTCTCCCTCGCTCCATCTCCCCCTCCCCTCTCCCTCTCTCCTCCCTTCTCTCTCCCTCTCTCCATCTCCCCTCCCTCTCCCTCTCTCCATCTCCCCTCCCCTCTCCCTCTCTCCATCTCCCCCTCCCCTCCCTCTCCCCTTCCCCTCTCTCTCCCTCTGTTTCCCCCTCCCTCTCCCCTCCCCTCTCTCTCCCTCTCTCCATCTCCCCCTCCCTCTCCCTCTCTCCATCTCCCCCTCCCTCTCCCTCTCTCCATCTCCCCCTCCCTCTCCCTCTCTCCATCTCCCCCTCCCCTCTCCCTCTCTCCATCTCCCCCTCCCCTCTCCCTCTCCCCTTCCCCTCTCTATCCCTCTCTTCCTCCCCCTCCCAAAGAAATTGGAAGTGGCAATAGCACATGTTTTCTGCCTGGGCAGGAGGTTCCAGAGTGAGGTTATTCCCCCAAGTTGGGGAGTCTAAAACTATTTGGCTTGGGTTTTTGGTGAGACGGAAAAGAATTGAGAGGGACCCAAGGGGTAACTTTTTCACAAAGTGGTGGTGATCTGTGGTCAAACTGTCAGTTAAGAAACACTTGGAAAGGTACAGTACGTGGAGGCATGGGGTTAGAGGAACGCAGGAGGTTGGGACTAGCTGGGTGGGCACCATAGTCAGAAGGGACTGGTTGGGACAAAAGGTATCTGTGCAGCATGGTTTTGTGTCTGTAAACCTCTCCCCACCCATGCAGCTCATTAAAATGTGTGGACTTTGGGAGGTCGGCCTCTGAGGTGCTATGACCACATAATCAGCACCGAACCCTCCTCTCTGTCGACATCAAATGCTTGGTGCTCACAGTCAAACTCTGCCTCCCGCACTTACCCCCACTCTGGGGAGTCACTGACAAGCCATCCTTCGGGGGTGAGGGGTGGGGAGTTCCCCTCCCATCTGTCTCTCAAGTCAAGATGCCCCAATGATTCAATGAGATGGAATCACAGTGACTCTGCAACTGAATCTCCTAGCTCATGCTCAGTTTCCAGTTGTGAATTATTAATTCATAGCAAGGTTAGTTATGTTACTAGATTGCAGTAACCATGACAACTACTGCTCCACAATTCCCAGATTGCACAGAGTCTCTCACTTTGAATAATTATATTTTATCTCCAAGGCCAGTCAGAGGGTATTCGGACTGAACAATGCGAAGAAAACTCTCGCATGGAGATTTACAAGAGTGGTTACTCAGACTCTGTGAGGCTGATAAACTCAGCAAGAGTTGAGATTATCTGAGGGGGGGTTTCTAGCAGGAAAAAAATACAAGAATGTTGCTGGGACTTTAGGAACTGAGTTACATGGAAGTTTGAATAGGTTAGGCCTTTATTCCCTGGAGTGTAGGAGACTGAGGGGAGATTTGATAGAGGTATACAAAATTATGTGGGGTATAGATGGGGTAAATACAAGCAGGCATTTTCCACTGAGGTGGATGGGACTAGAATTAGAGGTCATGAGTTAAGAGTGAAAGGTGAATTATTTATTGAGGGTGGTAAGAGTGTGGAATGATCTGCCAGCAGATTTAACAAACACAAGTTTGATTTCACCGTTTAGGAGAAGTTTGGATAGGTACGGGGCTGTGGTCCAGGTGCAGGTCGATGGGATGAGGCGGAAACGGTTTTGTATAACCCCGATGGACTGAAGGGCGTGGTTCTGGGCTTGCTTTATGACTTCACAAGCCATCAGTGGGGTGTTCAGCGTGGCCTTCCCATTCCCCGACTCAGGCCAAGAGCAAATAGCAGCTAATTCCTGAAGCCCCCACATTGTAAACAGCCACATAGGAAGAGCCTCACCAGAAGGGCAAAGGGAGAACTCTTTCAAGGGTAATCTGGATAGACAAAATGTGATGGTGTGTGGATCGTAATGTGAGGTGTTAGATCATTGGGGTCATTGTGATAAGGAGCGTGTTGTGTCATGGTATAGAGGAGATGAGGAGTGTGTTGTGTCATGGTATAGAGAAGCTGGGGAGTGTGTTGTGTCATGGTATAGGGGAGTTGAGGAGCGTGTTGTGTCATGGTATAGAGAAGCTGGGGAGTGTGTTGTGTCATGGTATAGAGGAGTTGAGGAGCGTGTTGTGTCATGGTATAGAGAAGCTGGGGAGTGTGTTGTGTCATGGTATAGAGGAGTTGAGGAGCGTGTTGTGTCATGGTATAGAGAAGCTGAGGAGTGTGTTGCATCATGGTATAGAGGAGTTGAGGAGTGTGTCGCATCATGGTATAGAGGAGTTGAGGAGTGTGTTGTGTCATGGTATAGAGGAGTTGAGGAACGTGTTGTGTCATGGTATAGAGGAGTTGAGGAGTGTGTTGCGTCATGGTATAGAGTTGAGGAGCATGTTGTGTCATAGTATAGAAGAGTTGAGGAGTGTGTTGTGTCATGGTATAGAGGAGTTGAGGAGCATGTTGTGTCATGGTATAGAGGAGTTGAGGAGTGTGTTGCGTCATGGTATAGAGTTGAGGAGCGTGTTGTGTCATAGTATAGAGGAGTTGAGTGTGTTGTGTCATGGTATAGAGGAGCTGAGGAACGTGTTGTGTCATGGTATAGAGGAGATGAGGAGTGTGTTGTGTCATGGTATAGAGGAGATGAGGAGTGTGTTGTGTCATGGTATAGAGGAGTTGAGGAGCGTGTTGTGTCATGGTATAGAGGAGATGAGGAGCGTGTTGTGTCATGGTATAGAGGAGTTGAGGAGCGTGTTGTGTCATGGTATAGAGGAGTTGAGGAACGTGTTGTGTCATGGTATAGAGGAGTTGAGGAGTGTGTTGTGTCATGGTATAGAGAAGCTGGGGAGTGTGTTGTGTCATGGTATAGAGAAGCTGGGGAGTGTGTTGTGTCATGGTATAGAGGAGTTGGGTCACTGTTTGGGACTGCTACTTCAGAAAGCATCAGCACAGGGCCAAACTCACTGAATGGGACCATCTTGGGTGGGTATCTTGGTCAGTGTGAAGCAGTTGCATTGATCATTAAAGACTTCATTCAGTTAAAGAGCCATGAGGTAATGTTGCAGTTCTATAAAACCCTGGTTAGACTACACTTGGAATATTGTGTTCAGTTCTGGTTCTCTCATTATAGGAAGGATCTGCAAGACTTAGAGAGGTTGCAGAGGAGTTCTACCAGGATGCTGCCTGTCTTAGAAGGATAGGTTGTGTGAGTGGGGCTTTCTTTTTATAGAGCATAGAAATCTCCAGCACATTACAGGCCCTTCAGCCTACAATGTTTTGTCGATCGTGTAACCTACTCTAGAAACTGCCTAGAAGTTCCTAGCACATAGCCCTCTATTTTTCTAAGCTCCATGTACCTATCTAAGAGATTCTTAAAATACCCTATTGTATCCACTTCCACCATCACCACCGACAGTGCATTCCACGCACCCACTACTCTCTGAGTGAAAAACCTACCCTTGACATCCCCTCAGTACTTACTTCCAAGCACCTCAAAACTATGCCCCCTCATGTTAGCCATTTCAGCCCTGGGAAAAAGCCTCTGACTATCCACATGATCAATGCCTCTCATCATCTTATACACTTTGATCAGGTCACCTCTCATCCTCCATCATTCCAAGAAGAAAAGGCCAAGTTCACACAACCTATTCTCATAAGGGACACCCTCCAGTCCAGGGAACAGCCTTGTAAATCTCCTCTGCATTCTCTCTATAGTATCCACATCCTTCCTGTAGTGAGGTGACCAGAACTGAACACAGTAATCCAAGTGGGATCTGACCAATATCTTATTTAGCTGTAACATTACCTCAAAGCTCTTGAACTCAATCCCACGGTTGATGAATGCCAACACACCACAGGCCTTCTTACCAGCACTGTCAACCTGTGCAGCAGCTTTGAGTGTCCTATCGACATGGGCCCCAAGATCTCTCAGATCTTCCACAATGCCAAGAGTCTTACCATTAATATTATATTTTGTCTTCAAATTGGACCTACCAAAATGACCCACCACACTTATCTGGGTTGAAGTCCATCTGTCACTTCTCAGCCCAATTCTGCTTCCTACTGGTGTGCTGCTGTAGCCTCTGACAACTCTCCAGACTATCCACAACACCCCCAACCCTTGTGTCATTCTTTGTCTCCTCAGAACAAAGAAGGACGAAAAGGGACCTGATAGAGGTATACAAGACAATAAGAGGCATAGATAGAGTGGACAGCAGAGATTTTTTCCCAGGGTGGAAATGACTAACACAAAGGAGCACAACTTTAAGGTGATTGAAGTAAGAGGGGTTCAGAGGTAGTTTTTTACATAGAGGCTGGTGGGTATGTGGAATCCCTATCGGGGTGGTGGCTGAGGCAGATACATTACGGGCATTTAAGAGACACGTGGATGATAGGAAAATGGAGGGAAATGTAGGAAGAAAGGGTTAGATTGATTTTAGAGTAGGTTAAAATGTTTGCACAACATTATGGGCCAAAGGGCCTGTAGTGCACTGTAATGCTCTATGTAACAACATTTCTTTCAGTTTGTAATTCTGCCACTTGTGTGTGAAGGTGCTATGGAGTTGGTTCATAGACAGTAGTTGGGAGCTAGGTGAGGAAATCACGACTTGACCAATATTAAGTGGCTTTAGTGTCCTTGGACCTGTGAACAGAGAGGTGGAACCGTCCACCAGAATGCTGGTATAAAGTGTGTATTGGTCACTAACACCACTCACTATCAGGAAAATATCTTCTCTTTGTTGCTATCAGGGAGGAGGGGAAGTAGTCTGAAGACAAGCACTCAATGATTCAGGAACATCTTCTTCCCCTCTGCCATTTCTAAAATGACAATAGATCCAAGTACGCTACCCTATGCTACCATTTTTGCACAACTTATTTGTTTATGGAATTTACAGGAATTTTATGTCTCTGCACTGTACTGCTGCCACAAAACAACAAAGTTCACACCGCTCCTTTAGATATTTATAGACACAGTGTGGAGTAGGTCCTTCCTTTCAGCTGTGCCACCCAGCAACCCACCAATTAACCTACTGACCAGTATGTATCTGGACTTTGGGAGGAAACTGGAGCACCCGGAGGAATCCCACGCATCCCATTGGGAGAACGTACAAATGACATCAGAGCTGCTCTGAGCTCCAACAGCTTTGCTGCCTTCATGCCTCAGTCTAGGTCAATGATTGTGATTGTGGTTCTGAGTGAGCTCACTGTTGGAAATGGCTGGGCAGTTCCAGTAAAAACTGACTTGTTTGGGAATGTTGACTCCCAGGATAATGGGAATCCACTGGACAGAGATCAGCACTGGGCTTTGTGCCTATCCTTTCTACCAGGCAAGCCCAGCTTCCCAGGCCAAAGTAGACTGAGTCATAGAGTATCAGAAATGAGCAGCACAGAAACAGGCCCTTCATCAACCTATGCCTAGTACCACCAACCTGCACCAGGACCTATGTCCCCTTTTTCTAATGATTTGATTTCATTTTATACCAACAGAACAACTCCACCTCCTGTGCTTTGCTGCTTGTCCCTTTAATACAATGTGCATCCTTAGACATTAAGCTCCCATCTATAATCTTCTTTTATAACACCTTCAGTTCTGTATTCACCCTTCTCAAATTTTTCCACTTTTTACATTGCAACTCATGCTGTTGACTGCCATTTTGCCCTGTCAGCAGCCTCTCCTCACTATGCATTGCCCCTGTTTGTAAACCAGCTCCCTATGCAGAACCTTGTCATAGGCCCCATTCATGTCATTGGCACCTACATGGACCATGACATCTGGCTGTTCACCTGCTACTTAAGAATGCTGAAGATTTGATCCGAGATATCCTGGACATCTCTGCTAGAGCCCTGGCAATTTGTTAACATCCCTCCCAAAGGGTCTGGGGGAACACCTTGTCAGGCCCTGGGGATTTATCCACCCTGATTTGCCTCAGGGTAGCAAACACCTCCTCCTCTGTAATCTGTACGGCATCCATGAGTTGATGCAGTTTTGCCTCTCCTCTGTAGACTCTGTGTCTGTCTCCCGAGTAAAATCAGATGCAAATAATCCGGTTAAGATTCCCCCATCTCTTTCGGCTCCACACACGGATTACCATTATGATCTTCCAGAGGACCGATTTTATCCCTTGCAATCCTTTTGCTCTTAACGTATCTGTAGAATCCCTTAGAATTCTCCTTCACATTGTCTGCTGGAGCAATTTCATGCCTTCTTTTAGCCTTCCTGGTTTCTTTAGTGTTCTCTTGCATTTTGTGTGCTCCATAAGCACCTCATTTGTTCCTACTGGCCCATACCTGCTATGCACCTCCTTTATTTCTGGTAATCAGGGCCTCAGCACTAGGTTCCCTGTACTTAGTATTTTTACCTTTTATTCTGACAGTCACATACAAGCTTTGCACTCTCAAAATTTCATTTTTGAAGGCCTCCAACTTACCAAGTACACCTTTGCCAGAAAACAGCCTGTCCCAATCCACACTTGCCAGATCCTTTCTGATACCATCAAAGTTGGCCTTTCTCCAATTTAGAATTTCAATCTGCAGACCAGACCTATCTTTTTGCATATTTACTTTGAAACTAATGGCATTGTGGTCACTGAATACAAAGTGTTTCCCTACACAAAATTCTGTCACCTGCCCTGTCCCATTCCCTGATAGCAGATCGCGCACTCTCTCATTGGGACTTTTACATACTGATGAAGGAAACTTTCCTGAACACATTTGACAAACTCTATCTCATCTAATCGTTATACTGTATGAGAGTTCCAGACAAACTGTGGAAAACTAAAATCACCTACTATAACAACTTTATGTTTCTTGTAACAGTCTGTGAGCTCTCTACCACTTTGTTCCTCTAAATCCCTTGGACTGTTGGGTGGTCTGTAATATAGTGCCGTTAACGTGGTCATACATTTCTTACTTCTCAGTTCCACCCATAATGCCTCACTAGTCAAGTCTCCTGACGGAGCACTGCAGTCACATTTTCCTTGACTAGTAGCGCCACCCCTCCTCTAGTTCTGTCACGTCTAAACCAACAGATCCCCAGAATATTGAGCTGCCATTCCTGCCTCTTGCAACCAAGTCTCACTAATGGCTACAATATCATAATTCCTGATGTTGATCCATGCCCTAAACTCATCTGCCTTTCCTACAATACATCTTGCATTGAAATATACACAGCTCACGACATTAGTTGCACCAAACTCAACACCTTGATTCCTGACTTTGTCTGAGATCTGACCAACAACTGCCTCAACAACCTCTCCACTGACTGTTCTGGCACCCTGGCTCTCATCCCCTGCAAATCTAATTTCTAAAGGCGATGCCTCAAAAAGGCAGTATCCATCGTTAAGGACCCCCATTACCCAGGACATGCCCTCTTCTCATTGCTACCATCAAGAAGGAGGTACAGGAGCCTGAGGAAACACACTCAACATTTCAGGAACAGCTTCTTCCCCTCTGCCATCTGATTTCTGAATGGACGTTGAACCCAAGAATATTTCTCAGTATTTTTCCCTCTCTTTTTGCACTACTTACTTAATTCATTTTAAATGTATACTTCTAATTGTAATTTATAGTTTTAATTATCATGTATTGCAACATACTGTTGATGCAAATCGTCAAATAACATGCCAGTGATATTAAACCTGATTCTGATGTGGCATCCATGCCGGGACTACCAGACTCAAAAACCATTTCTTCCTCCAAGCTGTGATCAACAACCCCACCCACCCCTCCACACCCCCAACCACCACTACTTTATCATTTCCTGTCAGTCACCTTATGTACACACACTCCTGTGTCTAGTGTCACTTTGTGGATATACAATCAGGCTATGTACATAAGCTATCTTCTGTATTTATATTTATTGTGTTTCTATTATTACTGTGTTCTTTATCTGATTGTGTTTTTTGATCTGCATTAGATCTGGAGTAACAATTATTTTGTTCTCATTTACATTTCTGTAGTGGAAATGACATTAAACAGTGTTGAATGTTGGAATTCCATTTAAAGAGTAATATTAGCAAAGCAAACTGTGTTGTCAGAATATCTCCTGATGGAGCAGTTGTTGATGAAGTTAATCACCTTTGGAGAGAAGCAGTTTGGTGTTCAGTTGTTCCCCTCATTAAACCTCACAGTGAAATCTGCACATTCATGGTCCAACATTTCACCAAACTCCCCGTCTTTATACAAGTTTATCATCTCCAATAGCAACAAGATTATTCAAGCCACTCTAGTATTTAAAGAAAGCATCGTGTTCCGGTCTGGGAGGTAATATAAATAGGATCATTATAAAGGATGCACAGGGACTGGTTTAATTTATTTAAATTAACCACCAAAGATTCCAGCAAATTTCTACAGCTATACCATGGAGAACATCACAATCTGTTATGGAATCTTCAATGCACAGGATCAGAAAAAGGCAAGACCTATCATTACAGTGCATTTACCCTGTTTGTACCCTCATGATTTTATACACCTCTGAAGGGTTAACCCTCTGCTCAGATGAAGGATGGCCCAACCTGCTCGGCCTCTCCAGAACTCAGCCCCTGGAGTCCATGCAACACCTCTGTAAATCTCTTCTGTGCTCTTTCCAGTTTAATGGCATCTTTCCTATTGCAATGTGACCAAAACTTGCAACGTAACGTCCCTACATCTACAGTCAATGCTCTGACTGAAGAAGGCCAGTGTTCTTCGCCACCCTGTCTCCCTGTGATGCCCCATTCAGGGAACTGCCTCTGTGGAGGGAAATGGACACCTGACGTTTACATGGCCCAGTTTAAATATCTGCTTTCTCCGCAGCTGACTGCTTGTAGAAAGGCTGTCCGTCAGGACCATCCCGGAGGAGGTACAGGAGTCTGAGGACGCAGACTCAACGTTTTAGGAACAGCTTTTTCCCCGCCACCAGCATGTTTCTGAACAATCCAAGAAACCAGGAATACAACACTGTAAACACACGAGATTCTGCAGATGTGGAAATCCAGAGTAACACACACAACATGCTGGAGGAACTCAGCAGGTCAGGCAGTAGATATGGAAATGAACAAACAGTTGATGTTTTGGGTCGAGAGTCTTCACCAGGACTGGAAAGGAAGCCAGAGTAAGAAAGTGAGAGGAAGGGGAAGGAGGACAAGCTGGAAGGTGACAGGTGGGATGAAGTGAGAAGCTGGGAGGTGACCGGGGGAAAAGGTAAAGGGTTGGAGAAGAAGGAATCTGACAGGAGAGAAGAGTGGACCATGGGAGAAAGGGAAGGTGGAGGAGCACCGGAGGGTGGTGATAGGCAGGTGAGGAGCAGAGTTAAGAGGTCAGAGAGGGGAATTGAAGAAGAAAAAGAGGAAAATACTGGAATTTAGAGAAATCAATATTCTTGCCATCATCGCTGTTTGCACGATTTGCTTTTGTGTTGTATAGTAATGATTTTGTCTGGCACTATACTGCTGCCTCAAGGCAACAAATTTCACACCACGTGTCAGTGATTTACTATGATCTATCTTGACCGCACGGTCAGTTCCCACAGCCCTGCAGAGAAGCTGCCGTCATCACTATGTCCTTGGTGTTACATTGCCTGGGTTGAGTAGGGTCGTTGTCTTCTGCTGGCTAAATGTAGGCTCCTTCCCCTACAACAGCACAACAGGGCTTCCGTTCAGCCTGAGACTCCATACTTGTGACGCCTCCAGAAACTCCCCCTCAGCATCCACGTAAAAAGGAACAATTCTAACCAGTTCCCTGCGAATCATTCTTCACTGATTCCTGCATTGTGCTCACTGCCCAAAGCAGGCTTTTCATCAGGCGTATCGGAACGGGGTCAGCCCGGGCAACCTCACATCGGATCAGTGAGAAGAGAGTCTCACGTTCAGCCCGGGCAACCTCACATCGGATCAGTGAGATGAGAGTCTCACGTTCAGCCAGGGCAACCTCACATCGGATCAGTGAGATGAGAGTCTCACGTTCAGCCTAGGCAACCTCACATCGGATCAGTGAGATGAGAGTCTCACGTTCAGCCCGGGCAACCTCACATCGGATCAGAGAGAAGAGAGTCTCACGTTCAGCCCGGGCAACCTCACATCGGATCAATGAGATGAGAGTCTCACGTTCAGCCCGGGCAACCTCACATCGGATCAATGAGATGAGAGTCTCACGTTCAGCCCGGGCAACCTCACATCGGATCAGAGAGAAGAGAGTCTCACGTTCAGCCCGGGCAACCTCACATCGGATCAATGAGATGAGATCTCACGTTCAGCCCGGGCAACCTCACATCGGATCAGAGAGAAGAGAGTCTCACGTTCAGCCCGGGCAACCTCACATCGGATCAGAGAGATGAGAGTCAAGCAGACTTCAAGTTCTCTCTCTGGTACTTTGCCACCAAATTAAAGCTCCCACTCTGCCTGTAACTGCCTCTCCTCCTGCTCTTAGTGTGGCAGAATTCACACCAGCTGTCATCCCCCTCTCAGCAACTGCTTCCTGTCTTTCTCTGGCTCCCGTCACACCCTTCTCTGAACATCGCTTTGTAGTCCATGAGGCAGTTTTGAATCCTCGTCACAACGCAGAAACAGGCCCTTCGCTCAACTGTTTGCTGCCAACCAAGCTGACTCCTTCAGCTCTCTGCCATCTTCAATAGGATCCTTAACCAAACACATCTTTATCTACATCCCTCCCCCCCCACACACACACTCCGCTTTCCACAGAGATCACTCCCTTTTCCACTAATCTCCCTCCTGGCACTCATCCCTGCATGCTATATCTGCCCATTCACCTCCTCCCTCACCTCCACTCAGGGCCTCAAACCATTCTTGCAGGTGAGGCAACACTTCACTTGAGAATCTGTTGACGTTGTCTTTTGTATTTGGCGTTCTTGATGTTGCCTACTCTACAAAGGTGAGACCTGACACAGACTGTGGGACCACTTTGTCGAGCACCTACACCCCATCTACAAAAAGCAAAATTTCCTGGCAGCCGATGATTTTGATTTCTATCCCTATCCCTGTTCCATATCGATCTCTGCCACGATGAGGCCACTGTCAGGTTGGAGGAGCAACACCTCATACTCCATCTGGGCAGCCTTCAACTTGTTGACATGATGCTTTCTCCAACTTCTGAACTTTTTTCCTCCCCCTCCCCTCTCCTTTAATTTCCCACTCTGGCCTCTGACCTACCCATCACCACCCACTGGTGCCCCTTCTCCTTCCCTTTCTCCCATGATCAACTCTCCCATTAGATTCATTCTTCTCCAACCTTTTGCCTTTTCCACCTATCACTTCCCAGCTTCTTACTTCATCCTCTCCCCCACCTCCCGGCTTCACCTATCACCTCCCAGCTTCTTACTTCATCCTCTCCCCCACCCCCTGGCTTCACCTATCACCTCCCAGCTTCTTACTTCATCCTCTCCCCCACCTCCCGGCTTCACCTATCACATCCCAGCTTCTTACTTCATCCTCTCTCCCACCTCCTGGCTTCACCTATCACCTCCCAGCTTCTTACTTCATCCTCTCCCCCACCTCCCGGCTTCACCTATCACCTCCCAGCTTCTTACTTCATCCTCTCCTCCACCCCCTGGCTTCACCTATCACCTCCCAGCTTCTTACTTCATCCTCTCCTCCACCCCCTGGCTTCACCTATCACCTCCCAGCTTCTTACTTCATCCTCTCCCCCACCCTCTGGCTTCACCTATCACCTCCCAGCTTCTTACTTCATCCTCTCCCCCACACCCTGGCTTCACCTATCACCTTCTAGCTTGTACTCTTTCTCCTCCCCCCTCCTTCTTTTGACATCTTCCCCCTTCCTTTCCTGTCCTGAGGAAGGGTCTCAGCCCAAAACATTGACTGTTTATTCCTCTCCATAGAAGTTGTCTGACCTGCTGAGTTCCTCCAGCACTTTCTGTGTGTCGCTCCTTCAGCTACACTCACCTTTGTTCATACGCTTTATACCTTTTTATCCATATTCCTGTCCAAATACCTTCCAAACATTGTAACTATACCCATCTCGACCACTTCCTTGTTCCACATACCCATCAACTCCTCTCAGATCCCTTTTAAATCTTTCCCTTTTTATGTTAAACTACATTTGGAATATTGTGCTCAGTTCTAGTTGGAAGAGTGCAGAGGAGATTTAACAGGATGCCGGCTGAACTAGAGAGAATGTCTTATGAGGAAAGGCTGAGTGAGCTTTGGTTTTCCTCTTTGGAGTGAAGGAGGTTGAGAGATGACTTGATAGGGGTGCACATAGATTGAGTGACAGTCAGGCACCTTTTCCACACACACAAAATGCTGGAGCAGCTCAGGAGCTGCCCCTTTCTTTCCAGCCCTGATGAGGGCTCTTGGCACAAAACACTGACTGTTTATTCATTTCCATTGACGCTGCCTGTCCTGCTGAGTTCCTCCAGCAGTTTTTGTGTGTTTCTCAAGGTTTCCAGCATCTGCAGAATTTCTAGTGTCTATGATTTGACTTCTTGCTACAAAATTCAATAATCTGTTACCTCTTGTGTTTTTCACCTCAAGGAGACTCAGTGGAGCGGGCAGTATCTTTGGAAGGAACCGGACAATTGACATTTTGGAACGAGAACCTTCATTAAGACTTCATCAGATTTCTGGATGGTCCATGAACACTACCTCACTATTTATGCCCTTATTTTGTAAATATTACCCAGACTATTTTCTAAATGGAAAGAAAATTCAAAAATCAGAGGAGCAAAGGGACTTGGAAGTCCTCGTGCAGGATTCCTAAAGGTTAACCAGTAGATTGAGTGGATCATAAGGAAGGCAATTGTGATGCCGGCATTCATTTCAAGAGGACTGGAATATAAAGCTAGGGAGTAATACTGAGGCTTTATAAGGCACTGGTCAGACCACACTTGGAGTATTGTGAGCAGTTTTGGGCCCCTTATCTAAGAAAGGATGTGCTGACATTGGAGAGGGTCACAAGGAGGTTCACCGGAATAATTCCAGGAATGAAAGGGTTAATGTGTGTGGGTCTGTAGTTGCTGGAGTTTAGAAGAATGACGGGAATCTCATTGAAATGTATGAAATATTGAAAGGCCTAGATAGAGTGTATGTTTCCAATGGTGAAGGAGTCTCAGAGCCAAGTGCACAGCCTCGAAAGAAAAATCTCCTTAGAACAGAGATGAGAAGGGATTTCTTTAGCCAGAGGGTGACGAACCTCCTCCAGCTCTCTGAGCTGCTCACTACCTTCCCGATCAAAGCCATCCATATTCACCGTGCTGCCTTTCATGGGTTTCAGCTCAGAAGCTTTTGTATCAGGCTTCATCAAAGGTCTTTTGAAAATACACTTACAATGCAATAAAGTTAGTTAAAAATAAATAGGCTTGAACAAACCCGTGCCTGCTTTCCCTAATGAGTACTAATTGCTCAAATGGCCATTAGTTTTCTCCTTGATCGTTGTATCCCGCAGATCCTTATCAGTCACGATTACTGTGACTGGGCTGCAGTTGCTGTCTTGGAGTCATAGAGTCATAGATCACTACAGCATAGAAACAGGCCCTTCAGCCCATCTAGTTTGTGCCAAACTGTTAATCCATCTGGCTGCATCGAACTGCACCTGGACATATCCCTCCGTACCGCTCCCATCCACGTACCTATCCAAACTTGTCTTCAATGTTGCATCTGAGCCTGTATCTACCACTTCACTGGCAGCTCTCTCCACCCTCTCACCACCCTCTGACTGAAGTTTCTCCTTTAGGCTCCCCTTAAAAATTTCACCTTTCACCCTTAGTGATCTCTAGTTGTAGTCCCACCTAACCTCAGTGGAAAAAGTCTGCTTGCATTTACCCTATCTGTACTCCTCATAATTTTGTATACTGCTGTCAAATCTCCCCTCATTCTCCAGGGAATAAAGTCTTAACCTATTCAACCTTTCCCAATAACTCTGGTCCTCAAGCCCTGGCAACATCCTTGTAAACTTTTCTGCTCTTTTTAAATATTACTGATATCTGCTTCAAGACAGCACCAGCAAACAACACCAACGGCCACATCCTGCAGGCAGTTCATAAAACCACGTCTTTTTCTTCCTCTATCAAATATGATTCCATTGCTAAGCTGTGTGTGATTGGAGCCTGTGATTTATATTTGATGGTGTGATTTTGGGCTGATTGGGTGATCAGACGCTTTGCTGTCTCTGAGGGAGTTCGGTGAGGTAGGGAGCGGAGTGTGTGGTCCATTGCTTCTCTCTGATTGAAGCTGATGAGGATGAGAACAGAGGACAGGTGGGTGTCCAACGCCGTCTCCCTGTGTTTGCCCGGCCTTCCTCTCACTAGCTGCTGTTGGAGGAAAGTGCAGGGGCCTGGGGTTCCACATCGCAAGGATTGATCGGTGAGGCTCGAGGCTGAGAACAGAGGACAGGTGGGTGTCCAACGCCGTCTCCCTGTGTTTGCCCGGCCTTCCTCTCACTCTCACTAGCTGCCGTTGGAGGAAAGTGCAGGGGCCTGGGGTTCCACATCACAAGGATTGATCGGTGAGGCTCGAGGCTGTGGACTCATTTGAGGGCTTTGAGGTTCATGGTGCATGTGTTACTGGATTCTGGTTATGTTTTTTTTGCTGTCCTGGGTGGTTTGATCATGGCAATCTGTGAGGACTGGGGCTCCCTGGCCTGCCGTCAGCTAACAATGCTGAACTGAACTAAACTGAATACTTCTGGACTCCTGGTTTGATGTTGAAATTCTATGTGTTGTTTGATCGCTTTATTCCGTTTGCACAATTTGTTCTTTTTTCATGGGTTGAGTGTTTGATATTTTTCTAGGAATGGGTCTCTTTGTTTCGTGGCTGCCTGTGGGAGAACAAATCTCTGAGTTGTATTCTGTATGCGTACTTTGATTATAAATGCACTTTGGATTTTGATATCTTTTCTGTAGGTGGATGACAAGAAATGCACACTCTACTCCACGTTAGGCCTCACCAATGTCTAATACAACTTCAACATAACACCTTATAGTCAATACTTTGATTAATGAAAGCCAATGTTCCCAAAACTCTCTTTACGACCCTATCTACCTGTGACGCCACTTTCAAGGAATTATGGACCTGTATTTCCAGATCCCTCTATTTTCAAGCACTCCTCGGTATCCTACCACTCACTGTGTAAGCAGAGACTCAGTAGCGATCCAGGTAACCTATCCACAACTTCAGTCCATTTGCCATTTTCTCTCACAGTGCCTGCAAATTACTCCCCAACAGGATACAATCCAATTCCATTCTGAATGTGTGACCCAACACAGACTAGGGATTACTTCGCTGAACACCTTTGGTCTGTCCACTACAAATGGTAGGATATCCCTACGGCTACCCATTTCAATTAGACTTCTATTGCCGTTCCAACATATCGGTCAATGGCCTCCTCTACTGCCGCAAAGAGGCCACATTCAGGTGGAGAAACACAGTTGGTACTCTCTCTGGGTAGCCTCCAACCTGACAGCATGAACATCAGCTTCTCTGACTTCAGTTATTATTCATCAATCCCATTCTCCCTTCTTCCATTCCCCATTCTCACTCCTTCTCTTCTCCTCACCTGTCCATCACATCATCTGGTACCACTCCCCTTTTTTCACATGGTTCACTCTCTTCTCCAATCAGGTTCCTTCTTCTTCACCCTCTGCATCTTCCACCTATCCCCTCGCAGCTTCTTACTTTATTCACCTAATTCCCTATTCACTGACCTTCCCCCTCATCTGGTTTCACCCATCACCTGCCAGCTTGCACTCTTATCCCTCTCCCCAGCTTCTTATGTCAACAAATGCTCACACATTTCTAGAGATGTACTGTGAAGAACATTCTGACTGGTTGCAACACTTTCTGGTATGGAGGGGCCACTGCACAAGATCAGAAATATTGTGCTGGGCCAGTTAAACTACCCACCATCTTAATGACCTATCCGTCTGCCAAACGCTGCCCGAACCGAGCCACCCGTTTTAAACAGTGTGATGTTTGCAGAGCCCAAGGTGCTGTTCAACAATGAGACTGCCTATCAGCCTACTGTTCATCAGAACTACTGTCATCTGGGCCCTGCACAGCTCCCTTATCTTTGAGAGTCATGAATCAGGCCCACATCGCGACCAGAAATACTTCCAAATGAAGCAGCGACATGACAATAATGTTCAATCTCTCTGAGTTTGAGAACAAAATTCCATCTCTCACTCTCACAGAACCTATCGCAATAATTACACATTTTTACTTTGGAATCTCCTCCCATTGCCATACGCAAATTTTTGTGTCAGGGACACACAACATATCATACCAGTTCAACAAAGGAGCAGGCTCTTCGGCCCACAATGCTGTGCAGAACCAATTAAATTAGTTATCAAATGGCCAACTAATCTCTTTTGCCTACACAACGTCCATTTCCTTCATATCTGTTTCCCTATTTAATTATCTCTTAACAGTCCCTAATGTATCTGCCTCTACCACCAGCACAGGCAGCGCATTCCAGGCACCCATCACACTCTGTGTAAAAAAACTTGGTCCTCACATCTCTTTTTCTATGAATATGACTCTGTGATTCTTGTTATACCACAGGAGCGTCCTGGTAAACCTCTTCTGCACCCTCTCCAGAGCCTCAACATCCTTCCTATAATAACCATATAACAATCACAGCACGGAAACAGGCCATCTTGGCCCTTCTAGTCCGTGCCGAACACTTACTCTCACCTAGCCCACTGACCTGCACTCAGCCCATAACCCTCCATTCCTTTCCTGTCCATATACCTATCTGATTTTACTTTAAATGACAATATCGAACCTGCCTCTACCACTTCTACTGGAATCTCATTTCACACAGCTACCACTCTCTGAGTAAAGAAGATCCCCCTCGTGTTACCCCTAAACTTTTGCCCCGAATAGTGACCAGAACTGTACACAACACTCCAGATGTTGCCTGACTAGAATTTTATAAAGCTGCAAAATAACTTCCTGACTTTTGAACTCAGTGACTTGAATAATAAAGGCAGGAATGCCATATGCCTTCGTAACCAGCCTATCTACCTGTGTAGCCAGTTCCAGGGAGCTATGAACCTGGATCCCAAAATCCCTCTGTTTATCAACACTGTTAAGGATCTTGCCATTAACAGTGTACTGTCTCTTTACATTTGACCTACCAGGGTGCAACATTCTTCATTTGGCTGCGTTAGGCTCTATCTGCCATCTCTTTGCAATTACTACAAATGATATTGTACGGTATTCTTTGCCAGTCTGCCAAGCTATCCACTACACCACCAATCTTTGTATCATAGAGTCATAGAAAAATACAGCACACACCATGACACCCCATCTCCTGTACTCAGTACTTTGATTTATGAAGGCCAACGTGTCAAAAGCTTTCTTAATGACCCTTTCTACCTGTGATGCTACTTTCAATGAATTATGGACCTGTATTCCCAGATCTCTTTGTTCTACCATACTCCTCAGTGCCCGACCGTTCCTGTGTATGACCCACCCCGGTCGGTCCTGCTGAAGTGCAACACCTGGCACCTGTCTGCGTTCAATTCAATCTGTCATTTTTAGACCATTTTTCCAACTAGTCCAGATCCTGCTGCAAGCTCCGAGAGTTTTCCTGAGATTCTATCCAACTTCACCACCACTGATTCATTGGTCAATATCTTCCAGGATTATCCCTGGTTTCCTTCTTGAATAATGGGACATTATAGGGTAAATGTCAGAGGTAGTTTGGTTTTACACAGAGTAGTGGGTGCATGGATGCCCAGGATGATGGTGGAGGCAGATATGTTGTTGATGTTTAAGACTCTTAGACAGGCACATGGCTGAAAGGAAAATGGGGGCTCTGTGGGAGGGAAGGGTTAGATTGATCTTGGAGCGGTTAAAAGGATGGGACAATATCATGGGCTGAAGGGCCTGTCCTGTGCTGTAATGTTCCACGTAAATCCCTTGCTTTATATTCATTGTCTCTGTTGATGAAGCCTGTGGGGTGGTGGCACAGAGATACGTTTCTACCGAAGGAGGTGTAAGGTGCTTCTCCCCTCCACTAACCTGCAGGAACGTATAGCACCTGCTTAACCCTCCATCAGGGTCATGTGAACTGTGAGAGCAGGTGATGGATGGCCGTATGAACAGCTGGTGCTTATCACAAGTCCTGATATGTGACGCCAAGTAGACAATCTCTGAATATTAATAAAATACTAATGATAACATCATTCAGCATGGTTTCTGTAAAGGGAAATCCTTGAGGAAGTAACAAGCAGGGTGGACAAAGGAGAGGCTGTGGATGTCATTTACTTAGATTTTCAGATGGTATTTGATAAGGTGCCTCACAAGAGGCTACTTAACAAGATAAAATTCTATGGCATTACAGGAAAGATACTGGCATGGAGAGAGGAAGGGCTGACAGGCAGGAGGCAGCGAGTGGGGATAAAGATGGCCTTTTCTGGTTGGCTGCCAGTGACTAGTGGTGTTCCTCGGGGTCAATATTAGGACTGCTACTTTACACATTATTTGTCAGTGATTTAGATAGTGAAATTAATGGCTTTGCGGCAAAGTTTGCGGATGATACAAAGATGGTGGAGGGGTAGGTAGTGCTGAGGAAGCAATGCGATTACAGAAGGATTTAAACAAATTGGAAGAATGGGCAAAAAAGTGGCAGATTGAATACAGAGTTGGGAAATGTATGATAACGCATTTTGGTAAAAGGAACAAAAGTGCAGACAATTATCTAAATGGGGAGAAGGTTCAAACATCAGAGGTGCAGAGGGACTTAAGGGTCCTGGGGCAAGACTCCCAGAGGTTAATTTACAGGTTGAATTTGTGGTGAGGAAGGCAAAGGCAACGCTGGCATTCATTTCAAGGGGAATAAAGCTGAGGCTTTCTAAGCCACTAGTCGGCCACACTTGGAGTCTTGTCAACAGTTTTGGACCACATATCTCAGAAAGAATGTGTTGTCATTGGAGAGAGTCTAGAGGAGGTTCACAAGGATGATTCTGGGAATGAAGGGGTTAACATATGAGGAGCGTTTGGCAGCTTTGGGCCTGTACTCACTGGAATTTAGAAGAATGTGTGGGGAGCTTACTGAATGTTGAAAAGACTAGATAAGGTGGATGTGGAGAAGATGGGGGTATGGTGGGGGTATCCAGAACTAGAGGGCACAGCCTCAAAATTGAGGAGTGACTTTTTAAAACAGATGTAAGGAGGAATTCCTTTAGCCAAAGAGTGGTGAATCTGTGGAATGCTCTGCTACTACTGTGGTGGAAGCCAAGCCTGTGGTTATATTCGAAGCAGAAGGTGATAGATTCCTGATTGGTCGGGGCATCAAGGGATATGGTGAGAGGGCAGGTGTATGGGGTTGAATCGGATCCAGAATTGGCCATGATGGAATGGCAGATCAGACTCGATGGGCTGAAAGGCCTGATTCTGCTCCTATACCTTATGGTCTGGAGATAATGGTTGGAGTCACCTGCCTGGTAAAGACACAGCCCAGAAGAAGGCCAAGGCAAATCACTTCTGCAGAAAAATTTGTCAAGAACAATCATGGTCATGGATAGAGGGAAAACCATGACCGCCCACGTCATGATGACGAAGCCTGGGCCTCCATACCTCCCTCTGGAACAGGATCCTTAACTTCCTCTCCCAGAGACCGCAATCTGCGCGGATTGGAAATGCCATCTCCTTCTCACTATCAGCGCTGGCGCACCTCAAGGATGTGTGTGTGGTCCACTGCTCTATTCTTATCACCCATGACTGCATGGCTAGGCACAGCTCAAATGCCATCGACATGGACTTCCTGTCAGAACGGCAACAGGTGGTAAGAGAGAGCTCCCTCAGCTCCGCCCCTCTGACCTTCAACACAGGAGCCTCCTCCTCTACTCTCTGTGTACCCATGACTGCGTCGCCACCCACAGCACTAATCTGCTAATGAAATTTGCTGACGATACTACACTGATTGGCCTAATCTCAAATAATAATGAGGCAGCCTACAGAGAAGAAATCATCACCCTGACATAATGGAGTCAAGAAAACAACCTCTCCCTCAATGTCATAAAAACAAAGGAGCTGGTTGTGGATTACAGGAGGAATGGAAACAGGCTAACCCCTATTGACATCAATGGATCTGGGGTTGAGAGGGTAAACAGCTTCAAGTTCCTCGGCATCCACATCACCGAGGACCTCACAAGGTCTGTACACACCAGCTGTGTGGTGAGAAAGGCACAACAGCACCTCTAATCTCAGACAGTTGAGGAAGTTTGATATGGGCCCCCAAATCCTAAGAACTTTCTACAGGGGCACAATTGAGAGCATCCTGACTGGCTGCATCACTGCCTGGTATGGGAACTGTACCTCCCTTAATCACAGGACTCTGAAAGAGTGGTGCAGACAGCCCAGTACATCTGTTGATGTGAACTTCCCATGATTCAGGTTATTTACAAAGACAGATGTGATAAAAAGGGCATCATGGGCACCAGCCTCCCCAGAAGAGGACACCTTCAAAAGGTGATGCCTCAAAAAGGTGGCATTCATCATTAAGGACCCCCCCCCACACATCACCCAGGGCCTACCCTCTTCTCATTGCTACCATCAAGGAGAGGATACAGGAGCCTGAAGACAAACAGTAAACATTTCAGGAATTGCTTCTTCCCCTCTTCCACCAGATTTCTGAATGACCAGTGAACACCACATCACTTATTTTTGTTCTCTTTTCACACTACTTACATAATTTAAAAGTTTGTATATATTTCTCACTTTAATTTATAGTTTCTAAACTATTATGTGTTGGAATGTACTGCTGCCACAAAACGACATGTTTCACAATGTATGCCGGTGATATTAGACCTGACTCTGATTGTAACTCAATGTCAGTTTGGAAGATCTATATGTGACCAGAGCTCTGGCACAGGGCCCTCGAGAACAAGACCACTCTGACTCCCTGGCAGAGAGAATCACCTCACACCTGTCACCTGTGGTCACCTGTCAGGCTAGTCAGTGTCCTCTCAGACCAGCACCCACTTCATCTTGCTCAACAGAAGGAAAATTTAAATAAGGCAACCAATATATTGTACAATATTTTATTTACTTTGTTCATTTTATTTTGCGATACAGCGTGGAGCACGCCCTTCTGGCCCAACAAGCCAGGCTGCCCAGAAACCAACTGAACCCCAATCTAGCAACACACACAAAATGCTGGAGAAACATCGAAGGGTCTCGGCCCAAAACGTCGACTGTACTTTTTTCCACAGATGCTGAGTTCTCCCAGCTTTCTGTGTGTGTTGCTCGAATTTCCAGCATCTGCTGATTTCTTCTTGGTTGTGGTTTGATTATCCCTGGCCTAATCGCAGGACAATTTACAATGACCGTGGGAGGTAACTGAAGTACTTGGAAGAAATCCACGTGTTGACGGGAAGAACATACAAACTCCTGATAGAGAATGCTAGAATAGAACTCAAAGCTTCAACACCTCGAGCTGTAGTAGTCTCACGCTTACTGCTATATTGCTGTGGTGCTTCTTCTGACATAATTCTTCTTTCACTAAAGCAGTTATATTCTGGCACCAGCAGGAGATCGAAAGGAGATGGAATTAACTCAAACTCTCCAGACTACCATTCATTGTGGTTCTATATCAGGGCTTCCCAACCTGGGGTCCACAGAACCTTCGCTTAATGGTATTGGTCCATGCCATAAAAACGGTTGGGAAACCCTTTACCTGTAAAGACAGCCTCAGACCCAAATTTGATGGGCAAAATCCATGGTGCAGTCCAGTTAACTGTTGATGTTAGTGGCTGGGTTACCTACAGGGTACCAGCCGAATCTCAATCTAAACAGCTGTAAAACTAAAGTCAGAAAGCCTGCAATATTAAAGTGTAGAAATGTTGTACATTTGAATACTGTTTGATGGCTCTGGGCCAGTACTCTGTGCAATTAGGGAAAATGAGGGGCAATCTCATTGAAACCTATCAAATGACGAAAGACCTTGATAAAGTGGATGTGGAGACATTGTTTCCTGTAGTGGGAGAGTCTATGAACCAAGGACACATTCTCAGAATAGACAGGCATCCATTTAGAACGGAGGTGAGGAGGGATATGGGGACAAGGCAGGGACTAGGTATTGATAGTGAATGATCAGCCATGATCTCAGAATGGCGGTGCAGAATTCGAGGGGCCGAATGGTCTACTTCTGCACCTATTGTCTATTGTCTATTGAATAGAGAGTGGGGAATCTGGAATTCTTTGCCACAGGCAGCTGTGGAGGCCAAGTCTTGATGTATATTTAAGGCAGAGGTTGATAGATTCTTGATTGGTCAGGGCATGAGGGGATATGGGGAGAAGGCAGGAGATTGGGGCTGAGAAGGAAAATTGGATCAGCCATGATGAAATGCCAGAGCAGACATGATGGGCCAAATGGCCTAATTCTGCTTCTATGTCTTATGATTTTATGGTCTTATAAAGCCCTGGATTAGTTGGCAGAAAAGGTGCCTGTCAGGAGTCTTCACAAATGAACAGGTTCCAATGAAATGTGTGTGTGAGGGTGTTGACACCAGAGCCAAAGTAGATCTGGTTCCGGCTCCCTCCTCGTTTACCCAATGCTTCATTGTCAGGATAAAAATAACAAACGACCAGCAGCTTAGTGACAACAGAATTGCAATCATACCGAGGTTCCACATTTCATAAAAATGCATCAGCTCACATTTTAACAACCAAGACTGAGGACTCTTCCCTATGCACACTTCAATCGACCCTTGCTTGAGACCCAGATTATAACCAGTATGACTGCTGCTCATGTACCAGGTTATTAACGTGCTTTCTGAAGCTTCAGTGTCTTCTTCCAAGGTATCTGGGCTCATTAGTGGAGGTGGGGCTGGAGAAGGGGGAATCTGATAGGAGAGGACAGAAGTACGTGGGAAAGAAAAAGGGGGAGGAGTACCAGAGGGAAGTGACGGGTGGGCAAGGAGATATGGTGAGAGAGGGAAAAGGAAATGAGGACTGGTGAAGGGGAGTGGGGAGCAATTACCAGAAGTTTGAGAAATCAACGTTCATGCCACCAGGTTAGAGACTACTCAAATGGACCATAGGGTGACCTCAACAGACTCACAGGTGAAGTGTTGCCTCACCTGGAAGGACTGTTTAGGGCCCTGAATGGTAGTGAGGGAGGAGGTATAGGGGAGGTGCGGCACTGATTCCGCTTGCAAGGTAAGTGCCAAGAAGGAGATCAGTGGGGAGAGTCGAATGGACAAGGGAATCGCATGGGGAGTGATCCCTGTGGGAAGCAGAAAGTGGAGGAGGGAGGGAGAGGAACGAAGTGCTTGGCGGTGGGATCCTGTTGGAGCTAGCGGAAGTTACAGATAATTATGTGCTGGAAGTGGAGGCTGGTGGAGCGGTAGGTGAGGACAAGAGGAACCCTATCTGTGGTGGGGTAGCAGGAGGATGGAGTGAGGGCAGACGTGTGCGAAATGGCAGAGATGTGGTTGAGGGCAGCATTGATGGTGGAGGAAGGGAAGCCCCTTTCTTTGAAGAAGGGGGACATCTCCTTCGTTTTTGAATGAAAGGCCTCATCCTGAGAGCAGATGCAGTGGAGATGGAGGAACTGAGAGAAAGGGATGGCCTGGGTGGGAAGAGGTATAGTTCAGGTAGCTGAGAGAGTCAGTAAGTTTACATCAGTAGATAAGCTGACTCCAGGGACAGGGACAGAGAGATCGAGACAGTGGGGGTGGGGGGGGGGGGTCGGAAATGGACCAAGTATATTTGAGGGCAGTGTGGAAGTTGAAGGCAAAGTTGATGAAGTCAGCAAGTTCGCATGGGTGCAGGAAGCAGAACCAATGCAGTCATCGATGCAGCATAGGAAAAGTTGGGGAGTGATACCAGTGTCAGCCTGGACTGTTCCACGTAATAAATGAAAAGGCAGGCATAGATGGGACCCATGGTAGTGCCCATTGCTACACCTTTTGTTTGAAGGAAGTGGAAGGAGCTGAAGGAGAGAATATTGAGAGTGAGGACAAGTTCCGGCAGATGGTGGAGCGTGGTGGTGGAGGGGAACTGGGGTGGTGGAGGGGAACTGGTTGAGTCTGGTGTCCAGAAATAAACTAAAGTTTTGAGGCCTTCCTGGTGGGAGATTGATGTGAATAGGGACTGGACATCCATAGTGAAAATGAGACGATGGGGGCCAGGGAACTTGCAATCATTGAAAGGATCCAGAGCGTGTGAAGTGTCATGGATGTAGGTGTGAAGGGACTGGATCAAGGGGAATAAAAATGAGTTGAGGTATACCTGGTAGAGCTGCCCCTACACCTCCTCCCTCACTACCATTCAGGGCCGCAAATAGTCCTTCCTGGTGAGGCAAAACTTCACCTGTGCGTCTGATGGGGTCATACACTATATCCCATGTTCCCAGTGTGGCCTCCTGTGTATCAGTGAGACCCAACGTAGATTGGGAGACCGCTTTGCCGAGCACCTACACTCCATCCATCAGAGAAAGGAGGATCTCCCAGTGGCCACCCATCTTAATTCCACTTCCCATTCCCATTGCCTTCCTTTATTGTCGCGATGAGGCCACACTCAGGTTGGAGAAACAACACCTTGTATTCCGTCTGGGTAGCCTCCAACATGATGTAATGAACCTCGATTTTTTGAACTTCCAGTAATGCCCCCCGTTTCACCAATCCCCATTCCTATTTCCCTCTCTCACCTTATCACTTTGCCCATCCATTGCCTCCCTCTGGTGCTACTCCCCCTTCTGTCCTCTCCTATCAGATTCCCCCTTCTCCAGCCCTGTATCTCTTTCACCAATCAACTTTCCAGCTCCTAACTTCACCCTATCCCCTCCCAGTTTCACCTATCATCTTGAGTTTCTTCCTCCCCTCCACTCACCCTCTAACTGTGTCACCTCATCTCGTTTTCTTTACAGCTGGAGGGTCTCTGGCTGAAATGTTGACTGTACTCATTTGCATAGATGCTGCCTGGCCTGCTGAGTTCCTCCAGCAATGCCGGATTGAACTCCATTTGCCTCCTCTCAGCCCAGCGTCCCATTGTGAACTTAGACAACCTTCTATGCCATCCACAACTCCACCAAGCTTCCTATCAACTGGAAATTACTAACACACCCTTCCAGTGCCTCATCCAGGTCATTTATAAAGATCACAATGAGCAGGGATCCCAGAGCCTCTGGTCACCAACCCCCCAGGTAGAATATCGTCCATCCACAACTCCCCTCTGCCTTCTGTGGGCAAAACAATTCTGAATCCATGTAGCCAAGCTTCTCTCGATCCCATGTCTTCTGACTCCGAATGAGCCCACCATGGGAAAGCTTGTCAAATGCTTTACTAAAATTCATCTACACAACATCCACTGCTCCCCCTTGTTTTGTCACTTCCTCGAATAACCCAAGCAGGCTTGTGATGGATGATCTGACCCTCACGATGCCATGATGACTGTCCCTGGCCAGAGTATGCTTGTAAACTCTGTCTCAAAGAACACCACACTGAAGCTAGATTCACTGGTCTACAATTCCATGTTGACTATTCTTCACCATAGACACTACCTGACCTCCTCTCAATCCCTCTCCCCGCCCTCCCACTCTCTCTTCCCTCCACCCATCCCTCCCCCACCCTCTCCTCTCTCCACCCCTCCCTCTCCCCGCCCTCTCACTCTCTCCTCTCTCCACCCATCCCTCTCCCCACCCTCTCCTCTCTCCACCCCTCCCTCTCCCCGCCCTCTCACTCTCTCCTCTCTCCACCCATCCCTCCCCCACCCTCTCCTCTCTCCACCTATCCCTCTCCCCACCCTCTCCTCTCTCCACCCCTCCCTCTCCCCGCCCTCTCTCCTCTCTCCACCCATCCCTCCCCCACCCTCTCCTCTCTCCTCTCTCCACCCATCCCTCCCCCACCCTCTCCTCTCTCCTCTCTCCACCCATCCCTCCCCCACCCTCTCACTCTCTCCTCTCTCCACCCATCCCTCCCCCACCCTCTCCTCTCTCCACCCATCCCTCTCCCCACCCTCTCCTCTCTCCACCCCTCCCTCTCCCCGCCCTCTCACTCTCTCCTCTCTCCACCCATCCCTCCCCCACCCTCTCCTCTCTCCTCTCTCCACCCATCCCTCTCCCCACCCCTCCCTCTCCCCACCCCTCCCCACCCTCTCTTCCTCTCCTCTCTCCACCCATCCCACTCCCCAACCTCTCCCCTCACTCATCTCCCTACTCTCTCTCCCACTCCTCACCCTCTCCCTCCTCTCATCCCCTCCCTCTCCCCACCCTCTATCCCTCTTCCTTCCCTTCCTCCCCACCCTCTCTCTCCCCTCACCCATCCCTCTGTCCACCCACTATCCCTTTCCCCTCATCCATCCCTCTCCCCGCTCACTATCCCTCTCCCTCACATCCTCTCCCTACCTTCTATCCCTCTCCTCTCACCCATCCCACTTCCCACCCTCTTTGTCTCTCCCCCTCAGTGCCGTCCACTTTCGGCTGCCTGGTGTTCCACACCCCCTGACCTGTCGGACCCGGAAAGGGTGGGAGGTGTCGGGAGCTGACCCACAGGCTTGGCTCCCCATTCAGAGGAGAGACTGCCTTTTGTTTTCCCCTTTTCCAAAGGGGTTTTTCAATTTGGATTAAACCAATTCCAGTATCATATTATCACACTAATCCACCATTCACATTGTTTACAGTCAGCAAATACAAATTACAACAGAGTCGTCTCTCTCCAGGATGAACCTGAGTCGCTGATGGGGTCCACAGGTCTCAGAAATCTCCCCCATGGATACCCCAAGGTCCACACGGTCGTGGACAAAACCCCGGAAGAGGAGCTGGCAAGGAATCCTTGACTGTCCCTTTGTCTGGACCTCTGAATGGGCAATTTGGTCAGGACCAGGAGCCTGGGGGCCCCCCACTGGTCGGGGTCAGCTGTCTACGTGGTATGGAGCTTCCATGTTGCAGGCTCGTCCTCTCCACGCAGCTGAAGAATCCAGAGACTGATAGAGCTTGGCAGCAGCAGCGTTACAGGAGTTGAATTTAACACGGGACTGCCTTGGGGATCCAGCTCCGGATTTTCTCTCGGGGTTTACTCCTGAAGCTTTCCCCATGAGTGGGTTTAGCCAAAAGGCAGCGGAGGACTGAGTCTCCTAGATGAGCCGTCAACCAGGGCTGAGGGCCCCATCTGCCCGAAGTGACTGGTTATAAGGCACCAGTGACCTGCCTGTGTCTTCTCCTGTCGGTGGTAAGCCAGGAGCTGGATGTGATTGTTAGAAGCTATTTGAGTATATGACAGGCACATCTCTGGGCGCTCATCCCCACTAACCCTAAACCCGACAAGTTTGAGCCCAAAGCTTAGGCCAGGAACCCAAAACCTAGGCCAGGAGCCTAAAGCCTAGGCCAGAAGCTTAAAATCAACAATTCAAAAGTAGCTTCTTTTTTTGTATGGTCAAATATGATGGCAGAACATAGTATTAATGGTAAGACTCTTGGCAGTGAGGAAGATCAGAGGGATCTTGGGGTCCGAGTCCATAGGACGCTCAAAGCAGCTGTGCAGGTTGACTCTGTGGTAAGGAGGCCTACGGTGCATTGGGCAAAACTCTTAGGTATACATGTCGCTAGTATGCCCAAGACTTTTGCACAGTACTGTATGTTTTGAAATGGCCTGCTGCTGGAAAGCAAAAGATTTTACAAACTACGTCAGTGACAGTAAACATGATTCGCATTCTGATTTTGGACATTACCTTTCTTGTCGTCGAAGTAGAGGGTCTGCTGTGCTGGGTTCGACCACTGGAGGGAGGTGTTGTCATTCTGATCCACCTTGCAGGTGAGCGTTGCGGTTCCACCCTCCACTGCTGTCACGTTCTGGGTCAGTGGGGACTGTGCCTGGCTACCTGTGAACAACCGAGAGAGAAATTGAGAGGGTGAGACCAGAGACTCGCAGCATGTGAATTTGCAGCCCTGAAACCACATTGCCTCCTTACTCAATTCACAATCTAAACTGTCTTTTCCAGCTGTAGACATACAGGGCTATATTTACATTTTATTAGGCACACCTGTACACCTGCTCATTAATGTAAATGTCTAATCAGCCAATCATGTTGCAGTAACTCAATATCTTAAAGCATGCAGACATAGTCAAGAGGTTCAATTGTTGTTCAGACCAGACATCAGAATGGGGAAGAAATGTGATCTAAGGGGCTTTGATAGTTGGTGCCCGACAGGTTGGTTTGAATATCTCAGAAACTGCTGATTGCCTGAGAATTACACACTCAACAGTCTCTAGAGTTTACAGAGAATAATGAAAAAAAAACCATCCAGTGAGTGACAGTTCTGTGTGTGAAAACACCTCGTTGATGAGAGAGGTCAGAGGAGAATGGC
>NC_082709.1:188709084-188725228 GCF_030144855.1 Hypanus sabinus
AATGGGCTTTGCCATTATATACTACTGTGAACTGTCCCCAGATGGCTATCCTGACATCCTGTTCAGAAAACAAGCACCAAGGCCGCCAGTTCAAGAAACATGTGGCCCAGGGTTAGACAGTGGTGTTGAGGTCAAAGTCAGCCGAACCTACAAGCAGACAAAAGGGGCTGAACTGACTCGCTGGATTCCTCTACCTGACCACTGATGGGGCAGGAATACATCAGCGTATGTCTGCAGCGAGACTTCCACACACTGAGGAAACCTGTGACTAATCGAGCACTGTTAACAAATACAGAGTGAAGCTCCCTCTACACTGTCCCATCACACACTCCCAGGACAGGGACAGTTAGATACAGAGTGAAGCTCCCTCTACACTGTCCCATCACACACTCCCAGGACAGGGACAGATAGATACAGAGTGAAGCTCCCTCTACACTGTCCCATCACACACTCCCAGGACAGGGACAGTTAGATACAGAGTGAAACTCCCTCTACCCTGTCCCATCACACACTCCCAGGACAGGGACAGTCAGATACAGAGTGAAGCTCCCTCTACACTGTCCATCACACACACCCAGGGCAGGGACAGTTAGATACAGAGTGAAGCTCCCTCTACAGTGTCCCATCACACACTCACAGGGCAGGGACAGTCAGATACAGAGTGAAGCTCCCTCTACCCTGTCCCATCACACACACCCAGGGCAGGGACAGTTAGATACAGAGTGAAGCTCCCTCTACACTGTCCCATCACACATAACTTACCTCAAGCCCAATATAGCAGTGATTTGAATGGCTAAGGCTGTAATATCTACTGCCTAACCAACTACTGAAGGAAGAAGTTCCCAAGGAAAAAAGAAGCAGCAAATATAATCAGGGCTTTTACAGGACGATGTAATTGAAGTGATTGTATTTTGCACAACTTTAAAATACTATGACAAATGTGATAGTCCATGGAGATGGCTAAGGAGAATGAGAAGGGTTAGGAATTAGACATGGTGCTCAGTGTGATAGTAATTAGATCTAAATTCCAAAATTGCTTCTGAACTGGAGAGCAGCTCCTGTAATTTTGGTCCATTTCTGGAGGCAGAGAAGTGGGCCTAATACATCATTATCATTCATTAAAACCGTCCACTTCAGGTACACAAGCAGTACAGCCATACCAAAGCATCATCAGCCACTCCAGATGAGTCCATATCACTCCTAATGCATTAGCAGCAGAGTTGTGTCTTCCTCGCACCCACTTTCACCAGCTAGCATCATTTACCTGTTATTTGACTTGTAATCCAACATCTTGGCCCTGTAACGTGCACACAATGGATGATCACTATACCTCCTCACTAGTTAAAAGGACACAGCAGTACCTCCCTTTTCTATCGCTGCCAGGTCTCTGAACAGTGAAGGAATGAGTTCTCCATTTCTCTCGGCAGACTGCCACAACCAGGTAAAGTGGTCAATTATTGTCACGTGTACTGACGTACAGTGAAACGGACAACCATTTTACTACACATTTCCACATAAAGGAATGTGCCCATCCCTGATAGGGATCTTTAGAAGAATGGAGAGGGATCCCATTGAAACTGATCAAATATTGAAAGGATGTTTCCCATTGGACCAGAGGAGAAGAAGAAATCTGCTCATAAGACATAGGAGCAGAATTAGTCCACTCTGCCCATTGAGTCTGCTTCGCCAGTCTATCATGGCTGATTTAATATCCCTCTAACCCCATTCCCCTGTCTTTTCCTGTGGCCTATGACATCCTGACTAATCAAGAACCTAGCAACCTCTGCTTTAAATGTACTCAATTGCTTAGTCTCCACAGCTGTCTGCGGCAATGGATCCCACAGATTCACCACGATCTGATGAAAGAAATTACCTTTCATCTCTGCTCTAAATGGACGGCCCTCTATCCTGAGGCTGTGCCCTCTGGTCCTAGACTCACCCACCAGAGGAAACATCCTCTCCACATCCACCCTATCAATAATCCATAGGTTTCAATGAGATCCCTCCCCCATCTTATTCTTCAAGGCTCCATAGTATACAGGCCCAGAGCCATCAAACAATTGTCATACATTAACCCTCTCATTCCTGGAATCATTCTCATGAACCCCCTCCAGAACCTCACCAACGTCAGCACACCTTTTTAAGATAAGGGGCCTAAAACCACTGACAGTACTCCGTGTGTATTGTATTTGCCACTGATTCAGCCTGCAAGCTAGCTGTCAGGAAATTCTGCTCAAGGACTCCAAAGTCCATCTGCAAAGCTTTTGTTTGAATTTTCTCCATTTAGAAAATAGTCTATGCCTTTATTCCTTCTTCCAAAGTGCATGACTAAGCACTTCCCTGCACTGTATTTAATCTTCCACTTCTTTGCCTATTCTCCCAACCTGCCAAAGTCCTTCTGCAGATACCTTGCCTGCTCAACACTCACTGCCCCCCACCTATCTTCGTATCATCTGCAAACTTGACAACAAAGCCAACAATTCCATGATTCAAATCTTTTACAGAAAAAGTGAAAAGAAGCGGTCCCTACACCAACCCTGATGGAACACCACTCATCACTGGCAGTGACCGAGAAATGCCCCCTTTATTCGCACTCTTAGCCTCCTGTTGGGGTCAATTGTTGAGGATGAGGTTTTGGGGTACCTGCAGTACATGATAAAATAGGCCGTAGTCAGCATCGTTTCCTGAAGGGAAAATCTTGCCTGACAAACCTGCTGGAATTCTTTGCAGAAATAATAAGCAGGATGGACGAAGGAGAATCAGTGGATGTTGTGTACTTGGATTTTCAGAAGACCTCTGACAAGGTGACACACATGGGACTGCTTAACAACTTACAAGCTCATGGTATTATAAGAAAGATTCCTGGATAAAGCAGTGGCTGATTGGCAGGAGGCAAAGAGTGGGGATAAAGGAAGCTGTTGGTAGCTGTGGTGTTCCACAGGGGTCTGTGTTGGGACCAGTTCTTCATACTTTATCTGTTAATGATTTGCATGATGGAATTGGTGTCTGTTGCAAAGTTTGCCTATGATACAATGATAGGTCGAGGGGCAGGCAGTTTTGAGGAAGTAGAGAGGCTACAGAAGGACTTAGAGAGATTAGGAGAATGGGCAAAGAAATGGCAGATGGAATACAGTGTCGGGAAGTGGATGGTCATGCACTTTGGTAGTAGAAATTAAAGACTGACTATTTTCCCAATGGAGAGGAAATACAAAAATCTGAGGCGCAAAGGAATTTGGGAGTCTTTGTGCAGGATTCCCTAAAGGTTAATTTGCAGGAGTCAGTGGGCCAAAATGGACTAATTCTACTCCTATATCCAATGGTCTTATGAACAAGTTTTGACAGGTGACAATAATAAAACAATTTGCCAGTTTAATTTAATTTGATAAAGAGCTTTATGTGTCACACATACATTGAAACACATACAGTGAAATGTGCTGTTTGTGGCAACAACCAACACAGACCAAGGATTGTGCTGTGTGCTGCCCAGCTGCCAACATGTTTCCGGCACCAACACAGCATTCCAGCCACACAGACCAACCGCTGGAGGAACGAGGAACTCAGCAGGTCAGGCTGCGTGGGTGGAAATGAACTGGCTATGTATTGGGCCGAGCCCCTTCTTCAGGACTGAGACGGACAGGGGGCAGACACCAGAATAAAAAGGTGGGGAGAGGGGAAGGAGGATAGTTGGAAGGTGATAGGTGAAGCCGAGTGGGTGGGAAAGGTAAAGGGCTGGTGAAGAAGGAATCTGACAGGAGAGGAGAGTGCATCATAGGAGAAAGGGAAGATGGAGGGAATCAGGGTGAGTCAATAGGCAGGTGAGTAGAGGTAAGAGACTAAAATGGGGAATAGAGGAAGAGGGGAGAGGGAGGGAAGTTTTTCAACAGAACAAGACATTGATATTCATGCCATCAGGTTGGAAGCTACCCAGATGTGATGTAAAGTGTTGTTCCTCCACCCTGAAGGCGGCCTCATAATGGCACAAAAGGAAGCAATGGGCCGACACGTTAGAATGGGAATGGGAACCGGAATGAGAAGGGTTGGCCAGCGGGAAGTTGGCTTCTGGTGGGTGGAGCAGAGATGCTCGATAAAGTGGTTCCCCGGTTTACGGCAGAGGTGGAAATGGAGGTGAATGAGCAGATGTGGCACATTGGCCGCTTGCAGGGGTATGTGTCGGGAGGGACGAATGGTCAAGGGAATCATGGAGGGAATGATCCCTGGGGGAAGTGGCGATGGGTGTTGGGGTTGAGGTAAAGATATGTTTAGTGGTGGGATCCCTTTGAAGGTGATGGAAGTTGTGGAGCATAGCATGCCCACAACTTATTAACCCTAACCTGTACGACTTAGGAGTGTGGGGGGAGCTGGAGCTCCTGGAGGGGATCCACGTGGTCATGTGGAGAACATACAAACTCCTTGTGGACAGCAGGGATTGAAACCTGCCTGCTAGCACTGTAAAACATTACACTAGCCACTATGCTGTTCATTATAAAACATTACACTAGCCACTATGCTGTTCATTATAAAACATTACACTAGACACTGTGCTGTTCATTATAAAACATTACACTAGACACTGTGCTGTTCATTATAAAACATTACACTAGACACTGTGCTGTTCATTATAAAACATTACACTAGCCACTATGCTGTTGTGTCACCATTTGTGTCTGCTGTGTGTGAGGTCTTTGCTTTTCAGGATGCTGACAATATTTCTGGTCCCTCCTCGGTTGCACTGTGCCAAATAGTGAGGTGGTTTGGGTTTGCATTTTGGGTGGGTCAGACATGAAACAGTGAGATGAGGCAATTTGCCAGAAGATGACAAGACTATCAGACATGAGTAGAATAAGGCCATTCAGCCTATCAAGTCTATTCCACCATTCTATCAGGCTGTTATTAACCTTGTCATCCCCATTCTCCTGCCTTATCACCATACCCTTGACACTCTAACTAATCAAGAACCTATCAACCTCAGCTTTAAATATTACCCGATGACTCAACCTCCACAGCCATCAGTGACAATGAATTCAACAGATTCACCATCTTCTGGCTAAAGAAATTCCTCCATCTCTGTCCTAAATGGATTGCACTCTGTTCTGAGGCTCTGCCCTCTGGTCCTAGACTCAAACTACAGGAAGCATTCTCTCCACATCCACTCTATCTGGACCTTTCAATATTCAAAAGGTTTCAATGAGATCCCCCATCATTCTTCTAAACTCCAGCTAGTGCACACCTCTTACATTAACCCTTTCAATCCCAAGATAATTCTTGTGAGCCTCCTCTGGACCCTCTGCCAGGAGGGACGTGATGAAGAACCATCACAACTTTGGTAGAAGTTTGTAAGGGCAGAAGTGCACATAGACAAGGGGATGGGTTAAACAACAGGAAGTTTCGAGAAGAAGGACAGGAAGTATGAAACTAGAACGTTGCTGAGAGACAGCGTCTGGAGGTGAGACAACAACAAAGCAGCCAAGGTCACGGTGTGTAGGAGCATGGAAGTGAACCCAAATGGATGTGGAAGCTTTGGAGAGGAAGCAGAGGAGATTTAGCGGGATGCTGTTTGGATTAGAGAACATGTCTTACGAGAAAAGGTTGGGCAAGCTGGGGCTTTTCTCTTTGGAGTGGAGGAGGATGAGAGGTGACTTGATAGAGGTGTACAAGATGACAAGAGGCATAGATCGAGTAGACAGCCAGAGTGGAAAAGGCTAATACCAGGGGGCATAATTTGAAGGTGATTAGAGGTAAGTATAGGGGAATGTCAGAGGTAAGTCATTTACGCAGAGAGGTGGGTGCTTGGAACACATTGCCATGGGTGGTGGTAGAGGCAGGTACATTGAGACATTTAAGAAACTCTTGGACAGGTGCAGGGATGATAGGGCTATGTAGGAGGGAAGGGTTAGATTGAGCTTAGAGTAGGTTATAAGGTTGAACTCTTGGGTTTTGATAAGGCTGGCACAATATCATGGGCTGAAGGGCCTGTATTATGCCACAGTATTCTATGTTCTTGGAATCCCTTAGGCTGCAGCAAGAGGCTAGTCCATCTTGTGGTGATACCACGTGTAAGAACGTGATTGGAGAGAGGTCTGAGCATGCTCAGAAATGATAGAAAGATCTGGAAGCATGGCGCTGTAAGACATGTAGTTGTTGCTTTTAAATGAAAGTTCTATTTCTTCCAGAATATGGTTCGTTATTGGAAACCCACGGTATGTATTAATATAAAGAACAGAACATGGTGTCAGAAGTCAGTCTGGAAGAGTACTACATTTCCTAACATGAGAGAATCGAACATAATTGAAAAGAGTTCAAACTGTTTTGGTGTTTGCTAACAGTTTTGCAAATGGAAGAGCTGCAACCTCCACCGACACTTCAATTGTCTGGGAACATAGCTGAGAACTGGAGCAAATTTAAGCAACATTTTGGAATTGTATTTATCAGCGATCGATGCAGATAAAAAAACGGAAAAAACTAAAGCTGTGCTATTCCACGTAATAGGCGACAATGCAATTGAGGTATATAGCCATTTTACTTTTGAAAATGGAGATAATTTAAAGTTAGAATCAATAATGGACAAATTTGAAGCATTTTGTATACCGAAGCATAATGTGACGTATGAGTGGTATAGATTTTTTACATGTACGCAGACAGCTGGTGAAACTGTTGATCAATATGTTACTGAGTTGAGACACTGGAGTAAAACATGTGAGTTTGGAGAACTGACAGACTCTCTCATTAAAGACAGAATTGTTTGTGGCATTCTGGATAATGGTCTGAGAGAAAGACTGTTAAGAGAACAAGACATAGATCTGAAAAAGCTTTGATGCTCTGCAAATCTTCAGAAACAGTGACGTCACAGGATAAAGAACTTTTCATTGAGAGCTGCAACGTAGACATTGTGAGGAGATGTGAACATATTAGAAAAACTAATAAGACAACAACAAAAACAACAGAGAGCAAGATGTCACCTGAGAGAAAAAAGCTATGTGATCGCTGTGGGTGGCAGTATCAGCCAGAACGGTGTCCAGCGAATAGGAAACTGTGCAACAACTGTAGTAGGAGTAATCATTTTCCATGTTGTTGCAGAAATAGAAAGAAACTAAAACACATAAATGCAGTGCTTGAAAATGAACAAGGAGTTTTATATAGATGTGTTTTGTGAAAAGAATCAAAGTAAGAATGACTGGACTATTCCATTGCAAAACATTATTCTGTTTAAACTGGATACTGGAGCCCAAGTACAGTAAATGTTCTTGCAGAATCTGAGTTTAATGCATTAAAGCCAAGACCAAAGTTACATAAGACAAATATAAAAGCGACTGGGTATTCAGGTGCAGACATTACAGTCATGGCAAAAGTATCACACAAAAATATTCTGCACACGCTTTCGTTTGTGGTGGTGCCAAGGAATGTACAATCAATACTGGGTTTATCTGCCTGTGAGAGACTGAATTTGGTGAAAAGAGTCTTAGAAATGGACAGTGACACAGAGTCAGAATACAGTGACTTGATGAAAGAATATGAGGACTTGTTCAATGGGCTTGGTTGTCTTCCAGGAGAGCACACTATTAAAACTGACAACACTGTGCAACCCGTTGTACATCCATGTAGAAAAGTGTCTATTGCATTACGTCATCAACTGAAAACTGAGCTTGATAGAATGGAACGGCTAGGAGTCATAAATAAAATTGATGAACTGACCGAATGGGTCAATTTGCTTGTCATTGTTGATAAGAAAAATGTAAAACTGAGGATTTGCTTAGATCCAAGAGACTTGAATTGAGCCATTAAAATAAATCTACAGTACTTGAAGGAGTACAACCCAGATCATACATGGTCCAAACAGAAGAAGGAGCAGTGTAATCACAAAGACCTTAAGAAAGAGCCAACTTCAGAGTTTCAATTAACTGATACAGACCAGACAAAACATAGAAATAAAATTCGAAACACAAGAACTGTGTGAACCACTTAGAAGGTCCACTCGTGTCCGTAAACTCCCAGAGAGACTGATAGAGACATGTTTAATTATCCATTTGCTCTGGTCAATGTTGCTAATTGTTTTTCTTTTTAAGGAAAGAAAGATGTGGTGATATCACATGTAAGAATGTGATTGGGGAGAGGTCTGAACATGTGCAGAAAATGATAGAAAGATCTGGAAGCATGGTGCTGTAAGACATGTATGGTTGTTGCTGTTAAATAAAAGTTCTATTTCTTCCAGAATATGGTTTGTTATTAGAAATCCACAGTACGTATTAATATAAAGAATACAACAGGTCATACCATTGCTTGTTACCATAGCTTGAATCTAACAGGAATTCAGGCAGGGATGGAGCCCAGGAACTTGGACTGTTCCAGCAGCAGACCAGCTCCAGAGAGTTGATCCCAACTAAATCAAGATTGGATTGGGACAGATCCAAGGGAGGAGCTCCAAGAGAACAAGACAAGCAGGAAAGGATCTGCCTGGGGAAATCAAAGGCAGGGAAGTGGAACCGAGACAATAGGCAGGGGAATTTTTACAATTTCTGGGGATTGCAGAATTAGACAAAGGACAACAGACTGTAGGCATGGATACACTTTAAACACTGCAGGGAAAGTATCCCATGGTGGTTCTTCCCACCGACCAAGGCACAGACGCTCTTCTGAAGTGTTGAGTGTAACAGTGATGGACAATCTACTCTTTGTACAAAATACCAAGGGAATGATCTGCTGTAAATCTTGATTATTTCTCTTTTTATTAGTTGCTTGCGCTTTCAACAGGCTGCGGATTGATTTGTGAAGCAGCTTGCATTAGAACAATGACACTTCAAGGTAAATGCAAAGGCTTTGGTCGATTTGTGTATTTAATTGTCTTTGTGCTCTGAAGAACATGGCTGAGGAATCCAAGCCTCTTTAATCAAAGCCAGTATTACAGTCCATGAGGGTGACAGGCTGCAGAGAAGCTGAATAAAAACAGCAATGCCAGCAGGCTAAGCTTATACTTCTTTTCAAAGTGTAAGAGTGCTTGTTTCACTCTCCAATTAAACCCCTGACAACAACATTCGGGGAAAAGCTGACTTCCAAACCCATGATTTCTAATGAGTCATAGTGGCACTCGGGAGAGAAACAGGCCCTTGAGCCAACAAATCTATAAGATTAAGATTAAAATAAGATTATGAACACACAAAATTCTGCAGCTGCTGGAAATCCACAGTAACACACACAAACTGTTGGAGGGACTCAGCAGGTCAGGCAGTACATATGGAAATGCATAAACAGTTGACGTTTTGGACCAAGACCCTTCATCAGGACTGGAAAGGAAGAGGGCAGAAGGGAGGGGAGGATTTCCACACCCTGCCCTGATGACTCCCCTGTCTCCAACCCTTGGTTTTCTGTGTGCTCTGGATCTTTTCATCCTGAGTTGCCGATGAAACGTCGATGGTCTTGACTTTAGCACACCTCTCTCTTCCTCGAATTTTACCCCCTCTGAATGTACTGCCCTCAGCTCTCTCTGTGCCAATCCCAACCTTACCATCAAACTATTATTGTAGTGTGGCACACTGAGGCCAGGCTGCAACTCTCAGACACCTCCTCATACCACCCCAAAACATCAGGAAGCTGTCTCCGACACCATCTCTGACCTCTCAGACACCTCCTCATACAACCCCAAAACATCAGGAAGCTGTTTCCGACACCATCACTGACCTCTCAGACACCTCCTCATACAACCACCAGCAGCAAACACATAGTTCCCTTACCCCATGCTTCTAGCTCCAATCCAAGATTCACAAACCTGACTCTCCAGGTAGGCCCGTTCTCTCTGCCTGCTGCTGAGCTACTGAACTCGTGCCCTCGAACTTCAACTCCAGGTCTGTCCTCTCCCACCAACATCCACAACACTTCTCAAGTCCTCAATCTGCTGACTGACTCACTTTCCTGGTGCTGGCTGCCTCATTTTCATCGTGGATGTCCAGTCCCTATACACTTCTACCCACCATCGAGAAGGGTTGACGTTCTATACTTCCTTTACAACATCCTTCTCCACCATCACCTTCTTCTGTCTGGCAGAACCAGTCCTCATCCTCAACAAATTCTCCTTTTGTTCCTCCTCCTTTCTCCAGTTTTGAGGTATATGTAGCCATTGGCACCCAGATGAGCTCAGCTGTCCCTACCTTTCCGTTAGCTAAGTTGAACAGTCCGTGGTAATGCTGCCCAACTCTTCATTCTGCTGTTTCCTGCCTCCACACTGAGCTCGTTCATTTTATCAACTTCCATCCTGCCCTGAGGTCCACTCGGTCCATTCTTACTCTTTCCTCCTTGTTCCCTTTGTCTCCATCTCTGGAAACAAATTGTCAACCAACACCTGTTATACACCTATTGATTTCCACCCCGTCTCCAATAAAAATGTTATTCCCCTTTCTCAGTTAATTCTGACACCTTCCCCCTTCCCTTCCAGTCCTGATGAAGAGTCTCAGCCCAAAACGTTTCCATAGGTACTGCCTGACCTGCTGCATTCCTCTGGCATTTTGTGTGGGTTGCTTAAAGTATTAGCTTTATTTGTACATTGAAACACAGTGAAATGTATAATTTGAGTCAACCATCAGCGTAATCCAAGGATGTCCTGGTGCAGCCGCACTTCTGGTGCCAACATAACATGTCCATAACTTATTAACCCCAACTTTAGACAGTGGGAGGAAACGGGAGCACCCGGAGGAAACCCGCGTTGTCACGGGAAGAACATACAGACTCCTTACAGACAGTGGCGGGAATCGAACCCTGGCTGGCAAATGCTGGTGCTTTAAGGGTTGAATTAGTAAACTGATTTATTAGTGTCACACGTACAAAAGGTACAGTGAAAAATGTATGGATTTCCATCACCGAAGAAGAACAAGGAGAAAGTCATCAACACAGGAGATTGTACAGACGCTGGAAATCCAGAGTAACACACACAACATGCTGGAGGAACTCAACAGGTCAGGCAGCATCTTTGGAGAGGAATGAACAGCTGATGTTTGGGCTGGGACCTTTCATCAGTCCCAATGAAGGATCTCCTTTCTGTAGATGCTGCCTGACCTGCTCAGTTCCTCCAACATTCTACAAGGGATTATGTTTCTATCAGCATTAATTTGATATCCCAGCATATTGACCATCATCTGTTCTGCCTTGGCAAGAGGTATGATCAGAGGGAGAGAGTGGGGTGATCACACGCAGGAGGGAGGGGTGATCAGAGGGAGAGAGTGGGGTGATCACAGGCAGGAGGGAGGGGTGATCAGAGGGAGAGAGTGGGGTGATCACAGGCAGGAGGGAGGGGTGATCACAGGCAGGAGGGAGGGGTGATCAGAGGGAGAGAGTGAGGTGATCAGAGGGAGAGAGTGGGGTGATCACAGGCAGGAGGGAGGGGTGATCACAGGCAGGAGGGAGGGGTGATCAGAGGGAGGGGGAGGGGTGATCAGAGAGAGGGGAGGGGTGATCAGAGGGAGAGAGTGGGGTGATCAGAGAGAGGGGGAGGGGTGATCAGAGAGAGGAGGGGTGATCAGAGAGAGGAGGGGTGATCAGAGAGAGGGGGAGGGGTGATCAGAGGGAGAGAGTGGGGTGATCAGAGAGAGGAGGGGTGATCAGAGAGAGAGGAGGGGTGATCAGAGGGAGGGGGAGGGGTGATCAGAGGGAGAGAGTGGGGTGATCAGAAGGAGGGGGAGGGGTGATCAGAGGGAGAGAGTGGGGTGATCAGAGAGAGGAGAGGGGTGATCAGAGAGAGGAGGGGTGATCAGAGGGAGGGGGAGGGGTGATCAGAGGGAGAGAGTGGGGTGATCAGAGAGAGGGGGAGGGGTGATCAGAGGGAGAGAGTGGGGTGATCAGAGAGAGGAGAGGGGTGATCAGAGAGAGGAGGGGTGATCAGAGGGACGGGGAGGGGTGATCAGAGGGAGAGAGTGGGGTGATCAGAGAGAGGAGAGGGGTGATCAGAGAGAGGGGGAGGGGTGATCAGAGGGAGAGAGTGGGGTGATCAGAGAGAGGAGAGGGGTGTTCAGAGGGAGAGGGCGAGTGATCAGGAAGAAGGATAGGGGTGATCACAGGCTGGAGGCAGGGGTGATCAGGTAGGGGTGATCAGAGGGAGGGAGGGTGATTAGAGGGCGAGGGTGATCACAGGATGGGGAGGGTGATCAGAGGGAGGGTGCTGGGTGTAGGGTGAGGAGAGGTGGGTGGGGGAGTGCTGGGTGTAGGGTGAGGAGAGGTGGGTGGGAGGGTGTTGGGTGTAGGGTGAGGAGAGGTGGGTGGATGCTGGGTGTAGGGTGAGGAGAGGTGGGTGGGAGGGTGCTGGGTGTAGGGTGAGGAGAGGTGGGAGGGAGGATGCTGGGTGTAGGGTGAGGAGAGGTGGGTGGGAGGATGCTGGGTGTAGGGTGAGGAGAGGTGGGTGGGAGGGTGCTGGGTGTAGGGTGAGGAGAGGTGGGAGGGAGGATGCTGGGTGTAGGGTGAGGAGAGGTGGGAGGGAGGATGCTGGGTGTAGGGTGAGGAGAGGTGGGTGGGAGGGTGCTGGGTGTAGGGTGAGGAGAGGTGGGAGGGTGCTGGGTGTAGGGTGAGGAGAGGTGGGTGGGAGGATGCTGGGTGTAGGGTGAGGAGAGGTGGGTGGGAGGGTGCTGGGTGTAGGGTGAGGAGAGGTTGGAGGGTGCTGGGTGTAGGGTGAGGAGAGGTGGGTGGGAGGATGCTGGGTGTAGGGTGAGGAGAGGTGGGTGGGAGGGTGCTGGGTGTAGGGTGAGGAGAGGTGGGAGGGAGGATGCTGGGTATCGGGTGAGGAGAGGTTGGAGGGTGCTGGGTGTAGGGTGAGGAGAGGTGGGTGGGAGGGTGCTGGGTGTAGGGTGAGGAGAGGTGGGTGGGAGGATGCTGGGTGTAGGGTGAGGAGAGGTGGGTGGGAGGATGCTGGGTGTAGGGTGAGGAGAGGTGGGTGGGAGGGTGCTGGGTGTAGGGTGAGGAGAGGTGGGAGGGAGGATGCTGGGTGTAGGGTGAGGTGGGTGGGAGGGTGCTGGGTGTAGGGTGAGGAGAGGTGGGTGGGAGGGTGCTGGCTGTAGGGTGAGGAGAGGTGGGTGGGTGCTGGGTGTAGGGTGAGGAGAGGTGGGAGGGTGCTGGGTGTAGGGTGAGGAGAGGTGGGAGGGAGGATGCTGGGTGTAGGGTGAGGAGAGGTTGGAGGGTGCTGGGTGTAGGGTGAGGAGAGGTGGGTGGGAGGATGCTGGGTGTAGGGTGAGGAGAGGTTGGTAGAGATGGGTGTAGGGTGAGGAGAGGTGGGAGTGTGCTGGGTGTAGGGTGAGGAGAGGTGGGTGGGAGGGTGCTGGGTGTAGGGTGAGGAGAGGTGGGTGGGAGGGTGCTGGGTATTGGGTGAGGAGAGGTGGGTGGGAGGATGCTGGGTGTAGGGTGAGGAGAGGTGGGAGGGAGGATGCTGGGTGTAGGGTGAGGAGAGGTGGGTGGGAGGATGCTGGGTGTAGGGTGAGGAGAGGTGGGTGGGAGGATGCTGGGTGTAGGGTGAGGAGAGGTGGGTGGGAGGGTGCTGGGTGTAGGGTGAGGAGAGGTGGGTGGGAGGGTGCTGGGTGTAGGGTGAGGAGAGGTGGGTGGGAGGGTGCTGGGTATCGGGTGAGGAGAGGTGGGAGGGTGCTGGGTGTAGGGTGAGGAGAGGCTGGTAGAGATGGGTGTAGGGTGAGGAGAGGTGGGTGGGAGGATGCTGGGTGTAGGGTGAGGAGAGGTGGGTGGGAGGGTGCTGGGTGTAGGGTGAGGAAAGGTGGGTGGGAGGATGCTGGGTGTAGGGTGAGGAGAGGTGGGAGGGAGGATGCTGGGTGTAGGGTGAGGAGAGGTGGGTGGGAGGGTGCTGGGTGTAGGGTGAGGAGAGGTGGGAGGGTGCTGGGTGTAGGGTGAGGAGAGGTGGGAGGGAGGATGCTGGGTATCGGGTGAGGAGAGGTGGGAGGGAGGGTGCTGGGTATCGGGTGAGGAGAGGTGGGAGGGTGCTGGGTGTAGGGTGAGGAGAGGTGGGAGGGTGCTGGGTGTAGGTGAGGAGAGGTGGGTGGGAGGGTGGTGGGTATCGGGTGAGGAGAGGTGGGAGGGTGCTGGGTGTAGGGTGAGGAGAGGTTGGTAGAGATGGGTGTAGGGTGAGGAGAGGTTGGTAGAGATGGGTGTAGGGTGAGGAGAGGTGGGTGGGAGGATGCTGGGTGTAGGGTGAGGAGAGGTTGGTAGAGATGGGTGTAGGGTGAGGAGAGGTGGGTGGGAGGATGCTGGGTGTAGGGTGAGGAGAGGTGGGAGGGTGCTGGGTGTAGGTGAGGAGAGGTGGGTGGGAGGGTGCTGGGTGTAGGGTGAGGAGAGGTGGGTGGGAGGATGCTGGGTGTAGGGTGAGGAGAGGTGGGTGGGAGGATGCTGGGTGTAGGGTGAGGAGAGGTGGGTGGGAGGGTGCTGGGTGTAGGGTGAGGAGAGGTGGGTGGGAGGGTGCTGGGTGTAGGGTGAGGAGAGGTGGGTGGGAGGGTGCTGGGTGTAGGGTGAGGAGAGGTGGGTGGGAGGGTGCTGGGTGTAGGGTGAGGAGAGGTGGGTGGGAGGGTGCTGGGTGTAGGGTGAGGAGAGGTGGGAGGGTGCTGGGTATCGGGTGAGGAGAGGTGGGAGGGAGGATGCTGGGTGTAGGGTGAGGAGAGGTGGGAGGGAGGATGCTGGGTGTAGGGTGAGGAGAGGTGGGAGGGAGGATGCTGGGTGTAGGGTGAGGAGAGGTGGGTGGGAGGGTGCTGGGTGTAGGGTGAGGAGAGGTGGGAAGGTGCTGGGTGTAGGGTGAGGAGAGGTTGGTAGAGATGGGTGTAGGGTGAGGAGAGGTGGGAGGGAGGATGCTGGGTGTAGGGTGAGGAGAGGTGGGAGGGAGGATGCTGGGTGTAGGGTGAGGAGAAGTGGGTGGGAGGGTGCTGGGTGTAGGGTGAGGAGAGGTGGGAGGGTGCTGGGTGTAGGTGAGGAGAGGTGGGAGGGTGCTGGGTGTAGGGTGAGGAGAGGTGGGTGGGAGGGTGCTGGGTATCGGGTGAGGAGAGGTGGGAGGGTGCTGGGTGTAGGTGAGGAGAGGTGGGAGGGTGCTGGGTGTAGGGTGAGGAGAGGTGGGAGGGAGGATGCTGGGTGTAGGGTGAGGAGAAGTGGGTGGGAGGGTGCTGGGTGTAGGGTGAGGAGAGGTGGGAGGGTGCTGGGTGTAGGTGAGGAGAGGTGGGAGGGTGCTGGGTGTAGGGTGAGGAGAGGTGGGTGGGAGGGTGCTGGGTATCGGGTGAGGAGAGGTGGGAGGGTGCTGGGTGTAGGTGAGGAGAGGTGGGAGGGTGCTGGGTGTAGGGTGAGGAGAGGTGGGTGGGAGGGTGCTGGGTGTAGGGTGAGGAGAGTTGGGAGGGAGGATGCTGGGTGTAGGGTGAGGAGAGGTGGGTGGGAGGGTGCTGGGTGTAGGGTGAGGAGAGGTGGGTGGGAGGGTGCTGGGTGTAGGGTGAGGAGAGGTGGGTGGGGGGGTGCTGGGTGTAGGGTGAGGAGAGGTGGGTGGGAGGGTGCTGGGTGTAGGGTGAGGAGAGGTGGGTGGGAGGGTGCTGGGTGTAGGGTGAGGAGAGGTTGGTAGAGATGGGTGTAGGGTGAGGAGAGGTGGATGGGAGGGTGCTGGGTGTAGGGTGAGGAGAGGTGGGTGGGAGGGTGCTGGGTGTAGGGTGAGGAGAGGTGGGTGGGAGGGTGCTGGGTGTAGGGTGAGGAGAGGTGGGTGGGAGGGTGCTGGGTGTAGGGTGAGGAGAGGTGGTAGGGAGGATGCTGGGTGTAGGGTGAGGAGAGGTGGGTGGGAGGGTGCTGGGTGTAGGGTGAGGAGAGGTGGGTGGGAGGGTGCTGGGTATCGGGTGAGGAGAGGTGGGTGGGAGGGTGCTGGGTGTAGGGTGAGGAGAGGTGGGTGGGAGGGTGCTGGGTGTAGGGTGAGGAGAGGAGGGAGGGTGCTGGGTGTAGGGTGAGGAGAGGTGGGAGGGAGGATGCTGGGTGTAGGGTGAGGAGAGGAGGGAGGGTGCTGGGTGTAGGGTGAGGAGAGGTGGGAGGGAGGATGCTGGGTGTAGGGTGAGGAGAGGTGGGAGGGTGCTGGGTGTAGGTGAGGAGAGGTGGGTGGGAGGGTGCTGGGTGTAGGGTGAGGAGAGGTGGGTGGGAGGGTGCTGGGTGTAGGGTGAGGAGAGGT